>NC_072012.1:51041092-51132164 GCF_027791375.1 Indicator indicator | reverse complement strand
GAGAGAGGTTGGTTGTGGGAGCTGACACACACAGGTGGGGTCACCTTTGAAATCAGTGCCAGACCTTTCTTCCTCTAAGCTCCAGTTTGGAATCTGTGTTCATTGAACACAAACTGTGCAGCCCTCATGTCTGGGCTCTGTGCCATAACTTTTCATCTGAAATGGCTCAGAGGGGGCCTGCAGTCTCACCTCCCACAAATTCATCCCACAGAAGCCCAGGATGATACATTAATCAGGTAAGATTTTTCTGTGCTATTTTTCAGCCCTATGAGGACACCTGGTTGGAGGATGGAAAAAAAAACCTTGATATTTCCATCTAGGATTTAGTGAATCTCATTTTTAAAGAGGTTGCATTTGTCAAACACTGTTGAATGGTTACACCTTGTTGGGAGTTTTCCAAATAATTTCTTTTTTTGCCAGTAGGATTGTGGTCCAGGTCTTGAGTCTTTCCTAAAGCTCAGGAAGAAAGATGGAGAGGTGGTCTTTTGAAGACTTCTCCTGTAAAGAACCCTTGGAGAAAAGCCCAAAAGGGAGCTTCACAATGATATCTGCAGCAAGCACATGGTTGCCCAGGAGAAATCAGGGAATCCAGCTGTGGGGTTTGCCAGGGAGTCTCTTTGGGTTCACAATGTTATAGCCACTGCTCTGCAAACAAGAGCTGGGACATGTGCAGTGAGATTGGGAAATATTTTCTGACTAACTGCACACTGCCAGGAGCAAAGCAGTCACATTCCACATGTGCCAAGAACAACATCCTCACCTTGGCACCCTTGGATGGGAACATGATACAGAAGCCCTGTCCTGGACACATTGGCACCTCTTATCTGGAAGAGAGTTGAGCTTATGCATATGTGGTTGGGTTTTTCTGATTAAGGGGTTGGTAACAAAGAGCCTCTCTGAGCAGTAGAGCAGGTTTGGGGGTTAAGGCTGCTAGGGGCTTCTGCTGGATCTTTCACCTGTTAAGGACTCTCTTAAGACTCTGTAATGCTGGAGATTCTACAATGCTGTAATAAAGTACTTCTGGGAGGACTTCTGAGATTCTCTGCTCTCTTCATTTCTGGAATTCCCTTGCTAGAGCAGTAGTGGGGATCCTACCTTTGTCACCCACTGGTCCCTGGATTAGGGGGACTGCAACACAAGAGAAGCTCCTCAGGCAGGGGTCTGGCATCCTGCTTTACACTCCCTCTGTGCCCTCCCCACACAAAGTGCTTCTCCCCTGGGGCAGATATCTGGCTTTGTGTTTTAACAGATGATGGCTCAAAGATGTATGGCAGCCCCACTCTCTAGAGATGCTATAATCCTTCAAGACCCAGTGAAGTCCTGCCCACAGGGATCACAGCAGTAGATATACATAAGTTTGGAAGTACAGCCATATTTTTGGAGAGAAAAAAAATTACCCAAAACCTCCAGCTGAGACACTTAGCAACTCCCTGTTGGGGATAGCTAAAGATGTTGGCTGATGAATGCTAATCAGCTTGTAAACAATCATTAACCTGGGTGAATAACCTAATGAAGAATAATGACAAAGCACCACGTTTGGGGAAACTGGGATCCTCTCTGGAAGAGCTGCTGTCAGAGCTCTGCCTGGAGAAGAGAAGGCTACAGGGATATCTTAAAGCAGCCTTCCAGTGCCTGAAAGGGGCCAAAGAGATTTTGTAAAAAGGGGCTTGTGTTGATAGGATGAGAGGGGATGGATTTAAGCTTGAGGAGAGCATGTTTGAACTGGATATAGGAAGAAATTCTATACAGTGAGGGTGGTAAGAGACTGGAAAAGGTTGCCTTTTGTGGATGCTTCTTCCTTGCAGGTGTTCAAGGCCAGGCTGGATGAGGCCTGGAGCAACCTGGGCTAGTGGAAGGTGTCCCTGCTGATGCCAGAGGGGTTGGAACTGGATGATCTTTAAGGTGCCTTCCAACCCATTCTATGAATCTGAGGTTTGCAAATGAGGAGATAAGAAGCAGATTTTCTGGAGTGCAATGTTTGTTTTGCAGGTTTTCCAGCTCTCAGCCAGCATCTGTGACAATTCAGCTTTAGGTGAGTCACAAGGCTGTCAGGAGAAATCTCCATTAGAGATCATTCATTATGTGTTTTTCTCTACTGGTAAGTTAAGCAGGGCTAATACACCAGACCTAAGCCCTGTTCAAACTATTAGTGTAATCCTGGGAAGAATTTTGAATTGTATTGACTATGAATCCCCAGGCCAAACCCAGGTGTGGCTTGGAGGTTACTGTAGACCAAGGAATTTTTCACATTACACAGGTTAAGTGGAATTATCCTAAGATGGGAGACAGCCAAGTGTAACTAGAGAGATGTAGTTGTGCTTTAACAGTGGACCACGCTGCCAGGAAACACTTCTTGGCCCATTTGATATTACTTTAAATACTGCATAAATTAATATATATATATAGCAGCTATCTGCAAAATTCCCTGATCTGTCCATCTTGATTTTCTGTGCAGAAGTAGAGCTTACATTAACGTAAACTTGAAGGTCATTTAGACAAACTTGATTTTCATCAAAGGTAGAAGAAAGTGTGTGAAGAATGTAGAGCTGAGGGTCAGGAACTTTTCCTATAATCCCTGTGCTCAGCCAGGTGTCCCAGCCCTCCAGCAGCATGTTGAGTCTCCTGCCAAAGCAGAGATCTGGAGATATTTTTTTTCTTTAATCCAAAGAGGAGACAGATGAAGAGTTGTAAAAGGAATCAGATAGCAGTTAGGTAAATTAATGCCTCACCCACACCACTCTGCCTGAGACTGTTCATTACCTTTTCCCAAGCTGCTTTCTGAAGGAGAATGATCAGACTTGTACCTTCATAAGAAGAGCTGAGATCCTCCTGTATCAATTTCATCCTTCCAATGAGTAAACTATGAGTTTCAAAATCTGATTCTGACCATGCAAAATGAGTCTGCCTCAGCCATAAACAACTGATGTCAAATTGCTTCTTTGAATGTAATGAGAGTGGGAGTAGCTATGTACTTGCTACCTGTTAGCAAATTCTGACTTCTTCACAGGCAGCTTTTTATTTAGAGGTGTTTTTTTAATGAAGATCTTTTTGTTGTCTGTATGTCAGAGAAGTATCTCCATGTCTTTAAAGAAGCAGCCTATTTCACAGCTATGATAAACATTTTCACAGCCAGCAAGCCATACAAACTGCTGCAGGATGTCACTTGAGTAATGATATTTAATAATAGTGGAATACTTAGACCCTTGACTTGTTTGAGGGATGTCTATGCAGGTACAGAAATAAATATGATGCTCTCTGCCCTGCTTTGTGTTAAATTGAGGGAAGACAACCATAGACATTGGAGTACACCTCTGTATCAGTGTGAGCTGAAATCCCCCCACACCGATGGTAACCAGGCTAGCTCAGTCTGGAAGCAAATGCAAGCTGTATTTACAAGCAAATCTACAATCTATGATGAAATGCAATGAATATGTACAAATATATGCAATTCACCACATTTGCAAACATATACAATTAACAGAAAAGCACAACCAAGCTTTCTTTGCTTCCCCCCAAAGGGGCCTTTCCCAAGGGGCCTCTTTCCCAGGGGCCTCCTCCCCCCCCCAGGCTCCCCTGGCAGAAAGCAGAGAATCAAGCAGCAGAGAGGCTGTTAGCTTAGCTCACCAAGGTCAGTGTGTTATCTTCAGCCAGAAGAGAAGAAGCAGCAGCAGCCAGAAAGCCCAGCAAGGAAGCCAAGAGCTCAGACTCCAACTGCCCTTGCTTTGTTTTGAGTAGTGGTTCTTAAACATTTCTATCTAGCCAATGGAAGTGTTTAGAACAATCATTATTTTGCTTTCTTACACCCAATAGTTTCTTATTTAGATTCTTTAGCTTTCTCTGCTTAAAAAGAGACATTTAAATTAAATTAAAAAGACAGTTTCAAACCATCACAACCTCAAATAGTTTCGTTCTTAAAATCTCTCCTTTTTCTTTCAGAAATTTTATAGGATGAGACCTTTTTTTTCTTATTTCTCTCTAGACATCAACACCTTTGCATGGTGAGAGGCCAAGAATCTGGACAAAATTCACCAAAACTGTGATGCAGTGCTTTTCAAAGTCTTTAGTCTCATGAGCAACTAAAGGGACAGTACTTTTTGCTGCCAAGAGTAAAATCCAAACCAGACCGAAAGTGCATTATCGTTAATAGAGTTACATTTTATCATTTGTCCAGGAAGAGATGTATCAGCTGGGCTGTTATGTTCTGGCTAAGGAACAGCTGCATTTTGCAGGTCTGGAATCTTTCCATCATTACCCATGAAGTCTAGCATCACTCTAGCCTGTAATGAGGTTTAATAGAATGGGGGTACGATTTCAGGGAATATAGCACTCAATTATTTCCTGTGTTGTGACTTTGGCTCTTAGAAGGGAGTTACTTTATCTATTAATAATCTAAACTAGCATTAAATCAGACATCTTTTTACTTTAATCACTGATCAATCCTCTTAAAAAGATCCTCAACAACCAAGTAAGCATTGCCCAAGGGATGATTTTTCATGACATTAGAGTCCAATGCTATGCAAAGCCTGCATGTAATCAAGCACAGAGACTTTACTCATAAGCACCTGCAGTCTGTCGTGGCAGATAATGCTGTTTGACAACCTGCTGAATTCCTGCCAGGTAGTTCACTCCTCTCTCTTATGAGCTGTGGCATCTTTTTCAAGTGCTGCAAATTACAGAATGTTGTAAAGAAACAAGAATGGCATAAGGAATCTCTCAGATGTTTAGGTACGGAGGCTGAGCTTATGATCTGAATATGACCACTTGCAGTGACTCAGGGCACAGCAGCAGGCACAAGCATCAGCATTGGACATGAGAGAGATGAACAATGCAGAAGGGCCTCACAAATGTACATGTGAGCGTGTGCAGGGCACTTGGAGAAAACAATTAAGGTTTTGGCTGGTGCTCTAAAACCAGAATTTCCTTGCATTTTCTAACACAGTAAGTTTCTTGGACATCTTAACTGCTGCAACTTCCTCTGTGTTGATTACAATTTGTACAACTCTGATTTTTAAAGTTACAACTTAATCACAATGTACCTGACTGCTTTTTTTTTCCTGTTTCTGACATATAGTGATAAAAAGCTTCCAGAAGGCCTTGAAATAGTAGTTCAGTGGTAGTAAAAGACAAGGACTTGAGATTATGTAAACCAGATAAATTTTATTCACTCTTAAAAATGTAACAGGAAGGGTCAGGGAATTAAATTTCGGTCCTCTGAATATCTTCCATATTCAAATAATTTCTTCCAGTTCTAATCACACCCAAGACATCCTAAACAAATCCTTATTCACAGTGCTGAAACTCCCTCTTGATTTAGAACAATGTTTGGCTTTTGACTTTGCCAATATTTTTAGCTGATTTGTTTGGAAACACAGCCTCCAGCTGCTTAACATTTCTAGTTGCAAATCTACCAGACCTCGAAGTACAGCAGTGAAGTTCACCAGGCGCTGGTGGCCAGTCTTGTTGTAAAGGAAACATGAGAATATTTCAGCCAGTGGTGGTAGATTTCCTTCTCATCTTCAAAGTACTAATCTCACTGACCTGGTCCAATCCCCTGAGCAAAAGGCACAGAAAGGTTGTCTGCTGCCCTCTGGAAAGCAAATCTGCACAGAAAAATGTCTTCACTTGTGCAGGACTTCTGGATAGCTGAGGGAAGTGGCAGCTGTGCTTGAACATTCAAGGTGTGTTAGACCCATAGCCGAGGAGCAGAGGGACTCAGGTGTGTGCAGCCAGCAGGACAGATGCATGCAGAAGAGATCAGAGGACTGTGAGTGCCTTCCCTGTCAGAGCTGCAGAGGCACAGCAGCAGCTGTGCACCCTGGACACACTGAACACCCTGCTCTGTGTTGCAGGGCATCTGCACACACACATTCCCTGAAAAGAAAAGGGGAAGAGGGCAAGAGAACTTGATGAGACAGTTCTACTTCAGAATCAAGAGATGATCCAGGTGGGCAAGCTGTAGGGAGAAACAAGAAGATTTCTGCCCTATCCCCAGTGCTACCCCAGCTTAGCTACATTTCAGTGTGCACTCTTGCACAAGCTGGAGGCTTTTCCACAGAAAGTTTCTGTTCTGGGACTTTTATAGGAAAACCACTTTCTGTCCAGGTGCAAGAGGTAGTCTTTGTGCCTTGGAGAATGAAATTCCACAGTGCATTTCTCCTTTTCTTCAGTAGCTCAGAGGGAATTGTCAAGGGGAATATGAGGATACCACTGAGGTGTAAAGGAAATCAGTCAGGGCTTGGACGTGCTATAGACAGATTGTTGTGACAGGAGTTACAAATCCTCATTTTACTCAGCACTCAAATTTAGCTTTTATCTTCTTATGAATCCAGAATCCAATTAGGAAAAAAACAATATAGAAGTAAGAATTACTCCTGCCACCTTATTATAGTAATATGTGACAATATTTCACCCACAGTACTCTTTACAGAATGAGCATGTTTAGAAGTGTTGGTTTAGGAGTAACTCTTCAAATATTTAAGCAGATGGAGCATCTGCTTCTATCAAGTCTATAAAGAGGATGGGGTGTTAATAAAGACTTCATTATTGGCACAGCAAATGTGAGAAAGATTATTGTTGCTTGTAAAAGCAGTAAATACTTCCAGAGGTGCAGCCTGCATATGGCTGGTGAAACCTTTACAGAGGTCTCTGTCTCTCTCATCATTAGGCTGTATTATCAGCCCAGCAAAATAGGAGCTCTCTGTTAAAGGGACAGGAGCAAGGGGCTGGAAGAAAAGTCACATGGCAGTGATCATGGTGAATAACTCTCACTCTAGAATTTCATTAAATGAAATTAACCTTACAGTCACAATAAAATGTGTAATGGTAAAGGATAGGTTCTTTCTGGAGAGGAAAACCCTAGATGTTCCAAACTGAGAGGGAATCACATAGGCATTTGGAAGGGTCTGGAAATCTGCTGTTAAGCCTGAAGTTCAGCCACAACGACCATGAAAGAGGAGCAGGAATCTACATATGGATGTAATCGTGCTAAAGTCCCACGAGGTCTGTGAGTCTGTGTCTGGGTGTGCACGTGCAGCTCGCCCAGCAGGGGCAGATTCAAGGACATCAGTCTGTGCTGCTACGGAATGTGACAGGTGTTAGGTTACTCTTGCTCCTACATCCTTCGCTGGCCATTCCCTTCGCTGCTGTTGCCCTCTCCTGTGTTTCACTTAATAACTGCCACGAGACTATTGCCAACATTTCTCTTTTCTCCTTGCAGCCCAAACCATTGCAGCCTCTCATCTGAACTACTCTTTAGCTGCAGAGCTTTCCATTTCACACAAAGGTGTGTTCAGCATAGTTTTACAATTCCTAACAAAAAACCCCAAACAACCCCACAAAAACAGAAAAAAAACCAACCAACTAACCAAATAAAAAACACCAACAAAACAAAGATCATCCTCAAAAGTTTAGACATCTGAATGTGGGCAGTAGTGGTTTCTGGATCCCACCCCTGGCCCTTTTGTGGAGTTCAGGTAAAGAACATGAGAGCATTGTTCTCTAAATAAAGGGCATTTTGCCATTCCCTCAAGTGTTCAGATAAACCTTGCTGTTATTAAGAGTATCACCTGGATAACAAGAACAGTTAGTGTTCAGTGGCTTCTCTCCTCAAAGTCTTTTATATACATCCAAGACATGCATTCAAATGAAAGGAGATTTTGGTCATGAGGCAAGAAGTATTTTCCAGCCACAGTTCTTATTTCTAAACACATTGATTTCTACATCTAAACCAATTCATAACCTAATCAAGGTTGTAGCACCATTTGTGTTACCTGTAATCCTCCTGGCATGTCCTACAAAGCAGTTCCTCACAGCAAAGAACTGCTACTTTCTAGGAGCTTAGCACTGACGTGTGTGTGTGTGTGTGTATAAGTATAGATATTAGGGGGTTTTATATGCACCTGTCTGAATCATGTCAACAATCAAACAATGTCTGGTACTGACTACCCTGTCACTAAAGTTAACCTTGTTCAGCCACTATGCCAACCTCTAGTCTTCTCTAGCATTGCTTTTGTTCTTTCCCTGGTAGTATGTGACTACCCTTTTCCTGCTTAATACAATCAAAATGGAATTGGTTGCTGTGCTGTCAAGGGTTAGAGCTTGGCTGGCCACTAAACAAGTGAGAGGTGCTTTCTATTAGCCCCTTCCCAAAGACAAAGAAAGAAGGAATAAGAGATACAGACTTATGGATTGGAAAAGAAAGCTAACCAGCTTTAATGAAAATATGAACAAAATGAAATATATACAAATATACAAAAACCCAATTCTGCATCCAGTTCCCCTGATGGCAGCTGTGTCACCATCATCCCTGATGTTGTAGGCAGGCACTGGGGAAGTTCCAGGCTGGAGTCAGCAGCAGGTAGGAAACATGTTTAGGAGCTGGATTCTGGAACTGGATTCAGGAATAAATGGACTGGATTCAGGAATGAATGGACTGTGATTGATGGCAGATCAGACAGAGTCTTCCTTGGACATCAGCCTTTGAAGGAGAGAGCTTGACACTCATGACCCCTTGGCCCTCAGCCTCATACTGAGAATGATGTCTATGGAATGGAATACCAAGCTGGCCAGTTTAGGACCACCTGAAAGGTCCACACCTCCCCACAGGCGCAGCCTTTACAAGATTTATCAGCAGCCTTGCTGTGCTTACCAGTCCTTGGAACTAAGTAAAACCATCTATGATCAGCCCTGCTGGTGCCTGCAAAACTAAGCCATTAATTTCAGAAAGTGCAGCACTTAGAAGAGGCTGAGCTGAAAAGTAAAATCACAGAAGAGAATTAGCCGTGTACTAAGTGACAGCAGGACACAGGTGTGATGTCATGGAATCACAGTCAGAATTGTCAGGGTTGGAAGGGACCTCAAGGATCATCCAGTTCCAACCCCCTGCCATGGGCAGGGACACCTCACACTGCATCAGGCTGCTCACAGCCACATCCAGCCTGACCGCAAAAACCTCCAGGGAGGCTTCCACCACCTCCCTGGGCAACCTGTGCCAGTGTCTCACCACCCTCATGGGGAAAAACTTCTTCCTAAGGTCTAATCTAACCCCTAGCTTGGATCCATTCCCCCCAGTCTTATCATAAGTCTACAGTACCAAACCAGAAGCTGCTAGCCTACACTGATGGAATGTATGTTAGCATTCCTTCAATGCAGATTTCAACCACAGGATCCAGAGCTCCAGCTTTTATCTTATCCCTTGCTAGATTGCCTTTTGTGCTGCAAAATGACTTAAATGACATTTTTTTGTGATTTTGAATGTCAGAGAGGTTTCTTTTGGGGATAAAGTCCCACAGCACATTTGGATTAACTAAAAAGGGAGAACTCCCAAGTGTATTTACTTTGGAAGAATGTCTCTTTGAAATTCACCGTGTAGAGTCCCAAAGGGTTTGTTTCAAGCATATTGTGGCAGTTTTAGGGTTAGTTTTATTTTGGGGGTAATTTCAACACACCACACATATTTACATGCAGTTTGGATTTATCCTTCAGCACAAGCCTCCCAGAATGTTACAATACTGTTTTGGAAACCAAAGAACATCTGAACCTTGTGTGCACATTAGCAGTGTTTTCAGGAGCAGCTTTATAGATTGAGATGGTCAACTACTTATTTATTCAAGTTAACATATTTCTTGAGTATATTATCAGAAAATACCAATTAGTCCTGCAACAAGGAAGGGAATATTTTTCTTTTCAAAACAGCAGTTTTCAGGACTTAACTGGAGGAAAATAATGCTGATGTTCAGTAAAAGAGCAGAACAAGAAATGTTTGTGGTAGTAGAGTGTTAATTCAGCTGTCATGTAACTCTTGACTCCAGAGAATGGTATCTTACTAACTCTGATGCTTCAGATATTATTTCAAACCCATACAATGTTAAACTGTTACCAACATCAATCTATTTTAACCACGTTTTCAATTATTTTTTTTCCCTTTTCCTTAAACCTGTCTTCAACACTGAAAAACTCCTGAAAGAACAGGTGAAAAAAATATTCTGAGAAAATTTTCAGGCAGCTAAAGCTACTCCTGAAATGTATCCATGGGTCTTGAGTTCAGGGAAGAACCCCATATATCCAGGGAACAAATAGGATGCACCTCAGCTGATATGTCATCCCAGGGACAGGAAGGCAGCACAAGTCTTACTCTCACATGCTCTCAGACACGTTCCACACGTGCTCTGAGCAAGCTCAGGGGAGGATATGTGGAGGAATACAGACTATAAATTCTTAAGCCACAGTGGGAAATCACTGAGTCTGGCTGGGAAGCCCTTAGGCAGAGTGCAAGAAACAAGAATAGCTTTAAGGAGATGATTCCTTTGGGTTAAGAAAGTGTTCATCCAGTGTAAAAGAAAATTACAAGAAAGAGCTGGAGGTGCTGGAACATATCAGAGGGCTGGAGCTCCTCTGCTATGAGGACAGACTGAGAGAGTTGGGGCTGTGCAGTTTGGAGAAGAGAAGGCTCTCAGGAGACCTTCTTGTGGCCTCCCAGTATCTGAAGAGGGCTACAAGAAAGCTGGGGAGGGAGTTTTTAGGGTATCAGGGAGTGATAGGACTGGGGGGAATGGGAAAAAAACTAGAAGTGGGGAGATTCAGATTGGATGTTAGGAAGAAATTCTTCCCCATGAGGGTGGTGAGACACTGGTACAGGTTGCCCAGGGAGGTGGTGGAAGCCTCATCCCTGGAGGTTTTTGCAGCCAGGCTGGATGTGGCTGTGAGCAACCTGCTGTAGCGTGAGGTGTCCCTGGCCATGGCAGGGGAGTTGGAACTGGATGATCCTTGAGGTTCCTTCCAACCCTGACAATTCTGTGAAAATCCCCTTTTGCTGTCTGAAAATGGACACCTTCTAATGCTGCAAATGTGTGTGTGAGCAGCATGGTGAGAGGGAGTCCTCAGGCAGGCAGCTGGCCTTGCTCTCATGCAGTGCCATTTTAAAAGTTTATCCACAGATCACAAGCCCTGAAAAGTAACTGACTTAGAACACATGAGGATCATCCATCAGGAGCTCCAAGCATTCCATAAGTTAATTAACATCTTGTTGCAATGAAGCTCTTCATTGCACTTTTTCTCTAATGCGGAAATAAAAATAGAATATGAAGATGTGTAACATCCATGACACCTCCTGGGAGCTGCAGCCTCGCAGGAGCCTGATTCTTACCAAGGCAAGCCACAGGATGTGCAGCAACAGTGAAGAAGACAGGAGGGATCAAGGTAGCAGGGTACCTTATACAGCAGCCTTGTCCTCCAGACTTCTTAGAACATAACAGAGGTGGTAGGCTGCCTCAGCTGCCTGGAGTCTGCCTCCTCCAATGCCCCAGGCAGATTTATTCAGCTGTTTATGGTTGGTTTGCAAAAGGGAATTCGGGAGAACTCTCCTAAGCCTCGAAAAGATCCCTTCAGAATTATTTGGTCTCCTCACTTCCAGTCGCCACAGATGGTACCCAGGGAACATCACAACTGTGAGAATTCAGTGACCATCTGTTGTTTCTCAGAAAGTCATCCTGCAACACTTCCATGCAAAAAAAGGCAGAGTGGCGTGGTAGAAGGCACAGGTGGATGAGATGGGGTAACTCACTGAGGTGAAGAAAAAAATCAGAGCAAATCACAGGAAACGTATTGAAAAAATAGAATGGAAATTTTCATGCAAAAGTGGCCATCACAAGTCCCCTAATCTGCCTTTGATGTCTGCTCACTGGGCAACACTTTCATTCTTCACAGTCACTAATCTTTAAACATGATTTGTTCTTCCCCATGAGGGTGGTGAGACACTGGCACAGGTTGCCCAGGGAGGTTTTTGCAGCCAGGCTGGATGTGGCTGTGAGCAGCCTGATATAGTGTGAGGTTGGGACTGGCTGATCCTTGAGGTCCCTTCCAACCCTGACAATTCTGTCATTCTATGATTCTTTGATGGGGGTGATAGAAAGATTTATCAGTCTTTGAAAAATACACAATGAAGGAGCAGGCTCCACCTGAAACCCAAACTATTCGATACTCTCTGACAATAATGTCTATATCCAAGTGCCAGAGGTTTGGTGAATCACACTTCCTCACTTCATGCATTGCAACTCAGTTGTGCTGCTGTGTAAGGAAATTAGAATTCCAGCACTCTGGAAGTATTTTCTATTTCCAAAGCTCTATTCAGAAGATAATTATTAAAAAGTGATCCAGCTTAACCGCTCAGGCTGTATATCCAGGCTACACTGAAGGGCTGATTCTAGGAGATCAGCAGCTCTCACATAGTTCTGATCTATTCCAGAGATTTCCTGAATGTCTTCTGAGATAACTTAGGTGCAAATCTTGCTGATCTGAGTCACACAGTTTAAACAAATACCTTACAATTTCCACATTAGGGTTTCAATAGTCCAGACATACAGGACTGTACTCTGTGAATAGCCTTACTGAGGGATCCTCAAGGTGGAGAGTAGAAGAGCAATAATAAATAGACAAAATGGAAGAGTGAAAAACAATTGTCACTGGACATTAATGTATTTTTTAATTCAAAAGAGCAATGGACAGAGTAAAAATATATTTTCCAAGGCTTTTCTTCCTGAAAATATCTCCCTAAAACCTTGAAGCATTTACAGAGCTAGTTCTGTGGTCATTAGCTGTGGGGAAAAAAAACTGCATGAATATTATCTTCTTGTAGCACAAACTCAGACAGCACTACATGATTAGAGTACAGAGAGGAAAGATTTCATGTTAGCTGTGTGTTTCAGCCTCTTGGTTAATGTTTGCAAGCTACAAACAGTACAGGGAGCAAATCAATGCAAATCAATGAGCAATGTTCCTCTGTCCTCAATACTGGAAAGAAAACACAGTACCTATAATTATCCTCAAAGCCATTTTGATGTTCAATTAGCAAACCTCTTTTCTCTATGTTAGGTGCCTTAAGAGTATTCTTGAGGGAAATTGTGAGACCACTTGGACCAACAACAAAGACAGGGGAAGGTCTCTGTGTAAGAGAAGCAATGTGTTGTCAGTTAAACCTATGGAAGAAGCATGGAATATAAAGGCAACCTTTCTATCAGCACAGGCTCATCTATCATACCCAATAATAATTGTAATAGATTAACACAGAGGAGGGTTGGGGGAGGTTGTTGGTTTGGTTCGTTTGTTTTGTTTAATTTTTAGAAGTTTAGAGGTGTGCTTGACCAGTCTGAGGGGTTTCATTTCTGCTAAGGTACTCTGCAGTGCAAGAGCCTTTATTGACCATTGTCAGTTGTCCTGCTGGGAGCTGTGTGACAAATGTGGCAGGCATGGCTGTGGCTGTTACACCTCTTCTGATGATTATTCTGGTGCTTGGTATGAAGGAATAATTCAGAACTGGCTGATTTTGTGTTTCTGGACAAAGTCAGAAGATGGCTTTGGGTAGCATCCTTTATCAAAATGTTCATGCATGCATAGAGCTTTCAGACTTTGTACCTCTGACTATACATTCATACTCATTGAAATGCTGTGAAGAAAAGATCAGAAAAATAACTTCGGACAGCCTCAGCTCCTACAGATGTTGGGAAGAGGCTATCTCCAGAGCAAACCAGGCTGCTTTGCCATCCTTACAGTTCCAATGCCTAGAATAGAAACAACGGATCTGGAAAGTTATTTTGTGTTTTTTAGTCAATTTGTTTTCCCTTTTCTGCCCAATTCCTGCATTCATAGAGAAAAAAAATCTTATTTAAGAACCATTTGTTCTATGGTACTGCAAAGACCTAGCAAGCAAACCTCCTTTCTGATGGGAGATTGTTGACTGCCACTAAAACAGATAGGGCTTTCTCAAAAAGAGCAGCCAGCAAAGGAGGTCACAGTGCCAAGAAAATCCAGACTTTGGATAGTGTGAACAACACTGTGGGGCTCCACCCTAAACTAAGTGATAGAAGAATCTGTGAAAAATTGAATTATACTCAATGAAGCAAGTCTAAACTGCTCACAGAAATCACAGAAATGATCGTTAGACCTTGGTTGGTACAGGCACAAGAGCAATGTGACAGTGAGGACAGTGAGGAACCCTGTGCTCTGGAGATCTGTGAGAGAAAGATGCTTAACCATGCAGCATAAAGTTCAAGGAACTCCAAGGACCAGGGGAGACTAGTAACAGCCTGCACTACCCCACTGAAGTTACTAATGCTGCCCTTTGGTTGGCACTCTGTTAGCAGCCTGCACTACCCCACTGAAGTTACTAATGCTGCCCCTTGGTTGGCACTCTGTTAGCAGCCTGCACTACCCCACTGAAGTTACTAATGCTGCCCCTTGGTTGGCACTGTAGCCAGCAGTCCTGTAATCCCTCTTTTGCTGCCACTGGTACCTTCATAGTGTAACAGCTTCCACTTTGATGATTCTCCATTATCAGAGCTGTAAATTCATACAGCTGTTGAGATTGAAAGGGGCCTTGAAAGCTCTTCTAGTCCCACATTTCGTGGTTTGTCTAGGACAAGTTTAATACTTCTAGGAGATGTATTATAGTTTACAAATCTCATCCTTCTTGTGTACTGGATCTTAGGCAGTATAGAATACCAACGCTAAGGGTTGCAGTCATAATTGAAGTGAACTCGAAAAACTATCTGAAGCTGCAATTGAGCTTTGTCCCTTTAGTTTTCCAAATGAGGAAGTGCTTTTGTGTTTTGTTTCCTTTTCTCCTTGGAGAACGTTTTCAGCTGCAGGAAAGTCACACACATAGCTTGCCATATGCTTTGAGGCTCGCTAAAATCAGTTTGGAACAAATCTGTCTGGAAAACACAATTTCTACAGTGTCTGCAGAGTAATATCCCTGCATGTAATGACTAAAATCTAATCCTTCTGATCAGTTTACACTCTCTTTCTCCATGTGACACATATAGCAAACTGATGTAGCCTTAAAGTAGCAATAATCAGGGGCAAAAATCCGCAGGAGAAGAGACATTATATGGTGGTGCTGTCTTACTGCTTATTGAGGTGCTGATTCAGCATTAGGCACCACTGCAAATAAACCATGGGACTAGCCAGTCTGAGAAGCAAAGTTTGGGCATAATAGGAACTGATTATTGAAGAGGTGAAGTGCAAGTCAAGCTCACATCCAAAGCCAAAGTGAACACAAACTTTGAATTCTCTTAAGCAGCAATGTTATTGTTAAGGAATGCCTTAGAAGCAGCTGTGCTACTGTAGGTCTCTTTGGTTCTTGAGTGGTTCAAGCAGGATCAGTCTGGGATCTTCATCCCTTCCACGCTGCACTGCAGTTCAGATAGCATTAAACACATAACATGTAGAGGTAGACATTGTTAGGTGGTGTCTGTAGCACACATGGATTCTAGTCACATCAATGCCCTTCCACAGCTGGTTATTCTCAAAAGTCCACTACCATACAGGTTAGACTGGTTTAGAAGTACAAGGTTAAAGTGTGATGATGCACTGCTCAAAACACAACACTTCTATGTGAGAAAAGATAAAGACACTCTGATAGCACAGCTCAAATGCTCAGAATGATGTTTCTAAATCTGAACTTGAGAAAAAGATTGTTGGAGTCTTGTTTCCAGAGCATTGGTTACCTTAAGGAGCGTATTACAGAAGATATGGCTTGGAGTATTATCTGGAGTGGTTTCCCTACATGAGATGCTAGATAGATGTCTGATTAATAATGCCAGAAAACTTGGGGGGAAGGGGAAGGGGAAGGGGAAGGGGAAGGGGAAGGGGAAGGGGAAGGGGAAGGGGAAGGGGAAGGGGAAGGGGAAGGGGAAGGGGAAGGGGAAGGGGAAGGGGAAGGGGAAGGGGAAGGGGAAGGGGAAGGGGAAAGGGAAGGGCACTCATTCTAGAGTAGAGTGGACCAGCTGTGACCAGACAGGTAATTTTCAGTTGGCTAGCATCGGATGGGATAAATGCCACTCAATAATTCATCACTTCTTACAGTGACAATTCTTACAGTTTAAGCACTGAATACTGTAAATAGTTTCCCCAAATCATTGTTGTTGTTTCCAGGCTTTATGCTCCATAAAATGACTGACACTGTATATGTGACAACCCAACCAGGAGCCAGTATGTTTTGCATCTGAGGACAAATTCTAAAAATCCCATAACTTCTCTCTTGCATCGTAGGATCCTTCAGTTTCTGGATGGTTAAGAGCCTTTCTAAAACCAGAGATAAGGTTATCATATATCTAGATTTTCCATGACACTTGCTCTTTTCCAGCTGGAAGTGTCATCTTTCAGGATTTTGAACATTTCTACTCTTTGTCCAGGAATCCTTGGCATATAACTGCTCAGTAACAGCTAAATATTTCCTTCTGAAAAACCCCAGTTTGAAGCATGGCAGCCTTAATTAGGGGCAAACCATCTGCTGTTGCTGTAGTCCTTAGATTGGAGCACAGTCAGAGTATATTTATCTGGACAGCTGCAACTTTGCAATTGCTACACTAATCAATAGGCTTTGGCTGCAATTTTTGCAGCAGCAGCAGTTACATTTTATTCGCCCGCTGCAGCTGCACCAACAAGACAGTGAAAAGAAAGGACCAGTGAGGAAGCAGAGCATCTGAAGGTGCTGATTAACAAGGGACTTTCTTTGAGATCTCTTCACTTCATGTTTTAATGTGTGTGGCTCACAGGAAGAGGACTGGTGGGTGGCTGCAGGCTTCAAGAGGGCAATGGGAATAGCAAACTGCAGCAGCATGTGAGGCTGCTCTGACTTCCAGAGCCAGTTGCTGTGGTGAGAATTTGTTGTCCCACCACCAGAAAGTTGCCACACTGAGCCTCCCAACTACAGCCTGACACTGGCACTTGCTGCCCAGCTTGGCAAAGGCAGATCAGCTGTTCGTGTTGTTACAGTGGAAATGAATAAACCTATTAAAAATGTTCTGTAGCTGCAAACTGTCAAGCTCTAAACCAGAAAAAACTGGGGGTGTTTTGGCACATGGGAATGGAGTTACCTAATTGCATTGGCAGAACCACAGGGATCCAAGTTTCTATTGTTTTTCAGTGCACATCCTGAATTCCTAACTGGAAATGGAGGCAAATCCTTGCTGGTGTACACTGGGAGGGTAAATGGCCAGGGGATTGCTTTAAGAGCACATACTTGGTTTTGGTTTTGCAGAAAGCCTATTTTCCACTACAGACAACACCAGAGAAATTGAAACTGCTGCTCCTATTCAGAAAAGGACTTTTCTAAGGTTTATGAAGTCTCTCAGTGTATCGCAGGATAGAACAAGTGACTAAATGCTTGTGAGATGACAGCAGAATATCCACTTCTCTGATTCTTTTATTTCTATCTGCTGCATCTGAGAACCTGCCAGGTTATGGGAACCTCTGTTTAACCATTTCACAGCAGCACAGGATGTTAGGAAGACTTCGAGTCCAACCCCCCTGCCAGAGGAGGGCCACAGAATCCAGTGCAGGCCACACAGAAACACATCCAGACAGGGCTGGAAAGTCACCTGAGGAGATGGTTATCCATTCCACCAAAAAGAGGAAGCTTGGAGATGTGAGAGATCCTAGAGACTATAAGAATCCTCTCCTCCCATCATATTGTCATAAAGGCAGGTGGAGAAATCCCAGGCAACAGCCACTAATTCAATGGAGCTTCAGGAAAAAGGACGAGCTGTTGTGATCTTCTGCTCAGTGCTGTCAAGTCTTTCCATATTTATGACTGTTTCACCCTCCTCTCCCATTCCAGCTTCTCTTTTTTTCTTTTTTTTTTTTTTCCCATTCATTATCTACCCTAATCATTTGGATATTCCTCATTCTCTTGTTGCTCCCAGGAATGGGCTGATGCTTGTCTTTAGGGAGAAAATCAACAAGGACACAGGTGCAAAAAGGAGGTAAAAGGAAGTGTTAAAAAAGCCATGAAGATGGAATTCACAGCCTGACACTCTCCAAGAGCCCAGCTTCCTTCAGCAGATCTGAGAGTGAAGGAACAGCCAGCTGCCTGTGTGCTGCAGTTTGGGTGTAAGCAGGAGCATTGAGGTGAACAAGGAAAAGTCAACAAACCACCAGAGCCTCTCCAGATTCCTGGTGACTTTTTTTCTGATCTTATTTTAGGAGGGAAGTATGCAGTTTGCAATGCCTTTCTTTCTCTTTCTCTCTTGTCCAAGGATGAGACAAAAGCAATGGGAAAAAAAATACTTCCTTATCCTCAGGTAGCACAGATAGAGATATACTCAGGCAGTTCTGTGTATCTATTCACTGCTGAATGTGCATAAAAAGTTTTGGTAACCCTTTCAACAGGTAAATGCCCAGACTCTCTGTGAGCCAGTGGGAACACCTAACACCACCCTCCCTCCACCTCCATGCCCCCTCTCCCCCCCCCCCCCCCCCCCCAAGAAAAAAAAATGTCAAGGAATGCCAGAGGTTTAATACATTATTGTTGTCTGTTCTGAGTCTGGGTATTGCTCACTTTATTCCTTGTCAGTTCATCCCAATCCACGCTTCCATTTCCCATTCCACTTACAGTCTTGTAGAGTTGTATTGCAACCTCCTGAGATGTCAGCATTCTCCTAAATGATTTCCTGCACTTTGAAATAAAAATTAAAAAACCCCAAAAACAAACAAACAAAAAAACCCCAAAAACACCTAATTAGAAGTTGTTAATGATTTATCACCAGAGCAGATGTGTGTCACAGAGAAAGCTCACACACAACGTGCACATCTTGAGTCGGTGTTGCTTGGCCCCAGGGTCACATAACAGTCCCTGCTCTTGCTTCCCTTAATCATTTCTTTCAATCATTAATCAGTCTGCAGGTGGCTAATGAGGGGTCCTGGAGAAAGGAATATTTTGGCACCATTCTCTGTTACATTGTTAGGAGTAAGAAGTTCAGCTTTGTCGTTCCCAAATGCAGGTGATAGGGAGATACAAGGGTTCAAGTAAGGAGTTTTTAGTTGGTCACACTCCCTGCAGTGTGTAAATTCAGATTGGTCATCCTAGGGGACAAATGCAATGAGGGAGGAAAGAGAAAGACATAAGACAGTAAGTTGTGTTGGCTGAATACACTTCCATCTGGGACACATATCCTCACCACGTCTGTCACTACTGATGCATCTTCCTTTCCCTTTGTGCAGGAAAGCCTCACTCTACAATCATAGCCCTTTTCTTGCCTGCTTATCTTCCTCTAGTCCCTGATAAATTGTGAGAGGTTCTCTATTCTCTTGTCCTGTGCTCTTAAAATCTTTCTCTAGTGGAACAACATCCCTCATTCCCAGAGGCTTTCTGAAGTTCTCCAAATGCTTCTGACTGGCCTCCATCTGAGCAGACCTCTGGTTGTTAGTAAGAAAACCACCAGGCAGTTTGTACTGTTGCTTCAGTTGCTGTGGAGGGAAACTAGCAGAATACTTTTGCAAAGCTGGGTTGATTTTCAGGGTATCTTTCTCATGTCTTGGAAGATCTGAGTAAAATGGGGGTCCTTTTCTTCCTTGTCTGCTATGTGAACCACAGAATCAGCCAGGATGGAAAAGACCTTTGAGATCATCCAGTCCAACCTATCCCCCAGCACCATCAATTAACTAACTCACATCAGCCTAAACCTCCCCTGGTGCAGCTTGAAACTGTGTCCTCTTGTTCTGTCACTAGTTGCCTGGGAGAAGAGACCAGCCCCCACCTGGCTACAACCTCCTTTCAGGCAGTTGTAGAGAGCAATGAGGTCTCCCGTGAGCCTCCTCTTCTCCACGCTAAACACCCCCAGCTCCCTCAGCCTCTCCTCACAGGGCTGTGCTCCAGACCCCTCCCCAGCCTTGCTGCCCTTAACCAGGCAATGGGGAACTTCCTTAGCAGAGACAGATTCTAAGAAGTGGGGAGGTGAGTGGTCATTGCAAATGATGCAGTGAATTACTGCTGTGCTTTACTCTGTTTAACAGCCAAAAAGCAGCAGCAGCATGGAAGCCTTGGGGGCAAACATTCCTATTAGGACTGCCTGTGACATTGCATGGCCAGGGGTGTAGTAAAAGGGAAGCTGCAGGCTTCTTGATCATGAGTATAAACATATGAGTCCAGAGTAAATTACAGCCTGCAGAAAATAATAAATACTTAGGCTATATCTTCAGCTGCTACAAAAGCTAAAGGAGTTATTTTAATTGCACATTCTGAGCTATATACTTCTGAGTAGTAAATACTTTTTTTTATGTTTAGAAGCCAGAATCTATGTTACTGAAGTATTATGGAGGGGTACAAGGAGGAGATACAGTGCATTTTGTGTTAAATAATAAGAGACAGAGCTTGCAGAAAGCTAACAAACCAGCAGCAGGTTTCTGGCATCAGTGGGTGCACAATACTCTCTAGAGGTCTACACAGAGGCAGCCAGTTATTATTTTTCCTGAATATGTTATATCAAGAATCCTACAATCACCCAAAACCCAAAACAATCACAGAATCACAGAACATTAGAGGGTGGAAGGGACCTGAAGAGATCATCGAGCACAATCCCACTGCCAGAGCAGGATCACCCAGGGGATTCTGCACAGGAATGCATCCAGGTGAGTTTGGAAAGTCTCCAGAGGAGACTCCACAACCTCTCTGGGCAGCCTGCTCCAGTACTGTGGGACCCTTACAGTCAAGAAGTTCCTCTTTGTGTTGAGGTGGAACCTCCTGTATTGCAGTTTTCATCCATTACCTCTTGTCCTATCCCAGGGCACAAGTGAGCAGAGGCTGTCCCTGTCCCTTCCTTCCTGACTCCTAGCCCTCAGCTATTGATAGACATTGAACAGATCCCTCTCAGCCTTCTCCTCTCCACACCAACCAGCCCCAAGGCTCTCAGCCTCTCCTCACCAGGCAGTGCTCCAGTCCCTTCAGCATCCTTGGAGCCCTCCCTTGGACTCTCTCCAGCAGATCTCAGTCTCAAAGTTAAGCAAGAGATGGTTGCTCATGAATATGCAGGTATCTTGCAAACATGTTCTTTTGCAGCTCCTTGGCCTTCTCATCTCAAACTGGAAGGAAATCTGGGTGCAGGCATAGGAATGGATCATGTGAGGCAGCAAACATAGCCAGCCCTTGTGTACAGGCAAAAAGAACCAGGATGTTTCAACTTCAACTCAAAGTGTGAAGAGTTCCTTGACTCATGACCAGAAACAACTGGGTTTCAACAGCCTATGTGAAAAAAAAATATTACTGAAAGTGTGTTTCCTATTTTCCACTTTCACACAAGAGGAGGGAGATGTGCATATAAAACCTGTCTGGGAAATTGCACAAATACCCTTGCCATCCCTCAATCAGAATTTATTGACATAAAAGGAAACAAGTTCCATATCTCTGCATGATAAGAATGGTGACAAATATAAATACCTGTGTTTGTGTAGAAATTCCAAATTAATCAGATTTCAATGCCTGCAGGGGAAAGGGAATCTGTAACGCAGTGCAAACAATGTCAAAGGAATAGGAACAGTCATGGATCACATTTCTGATAAAAAAAAGCAAACCACAACTATCACTCCTGGGAAGTTCAGAGGTTTCTTCCCTGCCTTTACATCTTTATACCATGTGTAGACCCACTCCTCACTGAGCATGTTGTCTGTGGCAGCAAAATAAGTATCTTCCCATCCCTGAGCATTGTCTGGCATGGAGATTAAAAAAGAGCAGCAAAGCAAACATCTGCAAGACTCTCTCATTTAAAAGATTAATATAAAATTACTTTATCTTGTCTTGCAACTATTTGGAAACTCATTAAATTTACAACAGTCACTTCAGATGGAAATTGCTTCTCTCCCCTGAAGAGGCTGTTAACTGTAGTCACGTATTTCACACTCTTTCAGCCAAAAGCCTGAAATCCCTGCAAAGTGAATGCAATGACAGGACCCAAGGATGGAGCTCAGAGTGTCTTCCTTGCCTTTCTCCTTTGTGCCTGCCCACAGAGGAGCTGACAAAGCACGTGCTGCCTTGCTAATCGAGCAGTAGATGGAGTGTCCCAGCTTTATGTTGACTGGATGGGAGCAGAGGAGTGGAAGAAGTAATGAGCATCGTGAGCACCACCACCAACCCGCTGTGCAGTTCATGTAATGTAATCCTGGGAACTCCGCTGCAGCTGGCTAGACATGCAAGGCTTCTGATAGCATGTCATCAGCATTTGCATTTGCAGCTTGGAAATAATCATTTGGGGAAGGCTGATGGATTTGGAAATATTGTGGTTGATATTCTGCAAGCTGATAAAAAAAATTGCATTTTCCTGGAAGCAAATGGCCCTGCCATTGCTCTTGATAGAAGCTGTTAGATAGGCAGGCCAGAGGGTTTCAAATGATTGCTGCAATGACACTTAGCCATACACTGAGTAAGTCAAACCATGCACTTGTAAGCAGCTTTAGCAACCAATATAATTTCATGTTTCTGGTTAGTTTTTTGCCTGGCAAATTTATTAGGATAAACACAAACAAATCCTTGAACCTGAGCATGTTTCTTCAGAGTATTATTACCTTATATCACATAATGACAAGGGACAGGGATGGAGAGAAGCATCAACTCCCCATGATCCCAGAGGAGGCATTTAATGACCTGTTATGCCACCTGGACACTCACAAGTCTGGGGGCCAGAAGGGATTCAGTCTAGAGGGCTGAGGGAGCTGGTAGAGGAGCTTGCCAAGCCACTCTCCATCACCTATCAGCAGTCCTGGCTAACAGGGGAGGTGCCAGGCAATGTGTGACACCAATCTACAGAAATGGCTGAAAGGAGGATCTGGGGAACTCCAGGCCTGTCAGCATGACCTCAGTGCTGGGGAAGATTACAGAGCAGTTCATCTTGGGTGCACTCACACAGCAAGGGCTGGGTAACGGTGGGACCAGGCTCAGCCAGCATGGGTCCATGAAAGGCAGGTCCTGCTTGACCAGCCTGATCTCCTTCTATGACCAAATGACCTGCCTGGTGGATGAGGGAAAGTCTGTGGGTATTGTCTGACTGGATTTCAATAAAGCTTTTGATACCATCTCCACAGCATTCCCCTCAAGAAACCCGAAAGCCAAGGTGTAGCCAGGTGGCCTCTTTGCTGGATTAAAAGCTGGCTGGACAGCTGTGGCCAGAGTTCAATCCAGCTGGCAGCTGGTCACAAGTGGTGTCTCCCAGGGCTCAGACTTGGGGCCAGTTCTGTTTCACATCTTTATCAGTGATGTGGATGAGGGGATCAGGTGCACTCTCAGCAAGCCTGCAGATGACATGAAGTTGGGAGGGAGTGCTGATCTGCTCGAGGGTAGCAAGGCACTGCAGAGACACCACAAAAAGCTAATCTCTGTCCAAATCTACCTGGTAAGAATTTGCATTCTTCCACAGGATAAATCTCACCTTTAAACATCAATCTACTGCATTCATTTCAATGGAAGCTAATTCCTCATAGAGTGGTCCCCAGCCTCTCTGACAACTGCTTTAAGAACAGGAACAATACTGGTTCACAATATAGAATTTGTAGATGTAGGACTACAAAAAGAATGAGAAGTGCAAATTCAGTTTACATAACAGATGAGAGGTTTACGGCAGAGTGGAAGAAGGATTGTACAGAGAGGAGATGTGTGAATTGCTGCCAAGCAAACACACAGGCTGCTAAAACTGAGTAGACAAAGCTTTTGTACCCCTCTAAGGTTTGGACAACCCAGTGCCTGGAAAGCTTTAGAGTACCCAGAGCTCTGTCTCCTGAAGAATTCCCACAGCTTCTGCTAAGGTAGAACTGAAACAGAAATGGAAGAGTCCAAAAGGAAAATCCCTGTCTGGACTCAAACAAATCAAATGTTACACAACCCCCCCAGGCAGAACTGCCACTGCAAAATCACAAACTATGACTTGCAAGTATGAGGACTCTCATACCTGATCTTGATGGAGACCCTGCTCAAGATGTCACAAAAAATGAATTCCATAAGATGCCAGAGATACACCCCCCCCTCAGTATTAACATTTTGAAGCACATCTTCCATTAATACCTTCTGTAGGGAGATGCTATCTTTATTTTGCTTTTACTTTGCACCTGGCTTCCTCTCCCTGCTGGGATTTGCTAGAATCCCCAACACTGAATTGCTAGACCAGCCCAGCTGGAAGTAAATGAAGCTGTATTTACAGGCCTAACTACAATCTACACTGAAATGCAATGAACATGTACCAAATACACAGTATTTACTATATTTACAGGGATTTACAATTTATAAACAGCACAAGAACCTCCCTGACCCAAAACCAGGGGAGCTGCTAATAGCTTCCCCCTCCCTACCCCCCTCCTTACCCCCATGGACACAAAGGGACAAGAGAAATGAGCAGAGGGTTACTGTGTTAGGATACTCAGCCAAAACAAAGAACACAGCCAAGGTCAAGCAGAAGCAAGTTAGTGTCTCACAGGGTGAAGAAGCCAAAAGAGAGAGAGAGAACTTTTCATTACTAGCTTATGTTTGTTATCTGTCCAATGGATTGGTTAGAATTTATGATTATTTTCCTTGTTACACCCAACAGTAATTTATTTACATCCTACCACTTTCTGTTCAAGATCGGTGGAAAATTTTAAAGGTACAGCCTGAAACTCCCACAGATGACTGCAGTTGCCATTTTGGGTTTTGCTCTATTTTCTAGTTAAAAAATGGGACTCTAGCTGTCCCAGAAAGCTTTTGGTTGGTGAGAGGAAAAGGAGAGTTTTGTTGTTGCTGCTGCTTTTGGGATCTATTTAAATGTAATTACGACAGTGGCAGACTTTGCAGACTGTGATTCCCATGCTTCTTGCCAGAACAGTGAGTCAGTGACACCATAGGTAATTTAGGTCTCTGATAGTGTTTTACTCCTTCTGCTTAAAATGGAGAGCGCCAATGGGATCATCAAGATACATCTTGTTGGCCATAAGTCATTGAATTCAGTCACTGTGCCACACACAAATTGTTGGCAAAGCATTTTATGCATGGGATAAAAAAAATCAGGGGATCAAGAACTTCCTCAGACAAGATGTCCTGCTTTTTAATGAGATGTGCTGCTGATGTGAGTCAGTAGAACTGGCCTTGTTTACACTTCTAGTTATGATCAGAATGGTTGTTTTTCTTCCAAGCAGAATGCATGAAACTATAATGTTGTGTCGCTGACTGACTTCTAACATTTTCAGCTTATATCTTCTGTGTGGCTCAGTATCTGATTTTAAGTTAGCCTGGCTATGATAGCCATAGACAAATATGCTTTTTGATTTTAAATGACTACCATAAATGAAGCACCCAGCCTCCACAGTCATGATGCACATTTGTGCTTTTCCAATGGTTGGGTGATGCTGCAGTAATAAGTGTAAGAGCTCAACAAGTAGGACAACACAATTCCTTACCTATTTTAGCTCTCTTGTAAGTTAACCTAAGATTTTCTTTCTTTCCTCAAGAGATCCTCCATAGGATCACATAGCATCAGTGGACTGAAATACATGTATTTCAACAGCACAAGTCTTCTCCCTGGCAAAGTCTTGCAGAGCTGACTTTCTGCTGACATGCTGCATCAGTAACGTAGCTACCTGGTGAACAAGAGGCAAAGACGGAAACAAGGATCACTCAGTGTAGATATTAACTGCATGTGCTTCAATAAGCAGTGGGTTTGAGAGGCTGTTACAGATGGAAACAGAATGATGCAAAGGTGTAGGGACTGGCAGAGGCAAATGCAAGCAAACAGGAATACAGGAGAAAAGAAAGTACACATCCGTACAGACAGGTTGTGCATTCACAAGCTTTGATACGTGCACACAAATATTGTTCGTAGTGGGAAAAGTCAGAATACGACTGAGCTCTGCTCAGGTATGTATGCCCCAGCTGTGTACTTATGTAAACTCTCTGCTTCTCTATGCAGTGAAGCCCGTGGTCAGAACAAGACAGAAGATACAAGCTTGCCTTGCTGGTTCTCACCCCCTGTAGATCTTGTACAGAGAAATCTCTTTTGTTTGATGAATATTTAAAGCAGATTGAACTATTGCTCCACTTGCAATCAAACCAGACACTTGTAGGCTTAATGATGAGTGACAACTCAAGCCAGAATCTCAGTGCTGGCTCACTTTTCTCCTTCATCTCTGTGCCCTCAGGGATTACAGTTCTAATGTCTCTGTTGCTGAGGAAATTACGTGATTAAACTAGGCAAATCAATTACTCCCCACATTTTCAGGTTTATTTTTACATCCCAGAGCCATCTTTGGGACTTCATATTGGAGTGAAACATCTACAATGTTCTTTAATATCACTTTCATTTTTCATTTTCTTAGAAACTGTTTCAACTTTTCTATTCTTGCCCATCCATAGTATCCCAAAACAGGCACCTGGGTATTTTTACTTCACAGTTTTCTTTAACCCCTTTAATAGGGCCAATGCTGCATTATCAGTCTGTCCACAATTTTCTTTAACCCCTTTGACAGAATCATAGAATCCTAGAATTGTCAGGGTTGGAAGGGACCTCAAGGATCATCCAGTTCCAAACCCCCTGCCATGAGTGGAGTGGGGGGGGGAGGGGGGAGGGGGGGAGGGACACCTCACACTACATCAGGTTGCTCACAGTCACATCCAGCCTGGCTGCAAAAATCTCCAGGGATGAGGCTTCCACCACCTCCCTGGGCAACCTGTACCAGTGTCTCACCACCCTCATGGGGAAGAGTTTCTTCCTAATATCCAATCTGAATCTACCTATTTCTAGTTTTGCTCCATACATTATCAGTCTGTCCAGATGCAGCTAGTGTTTATTTCTATTTCAGACAAGCCATCTCCAGCTGTGTCCCCTGCCATTCATTCTGCAATCACTCTTTCAGTCATATTCTCTTGCATGCATGTGCACACACGTACCTGCCTGTGCTTAGGTATTCACGGGTACATAATAAAACTTCATTTCTTGCGTGGTCAGATTTTCTTATGCAGTCCCAATTTATCCTGTCTAATGAGACAACTTCTAGCAGCAGTCATGTTGACAGTAAAAGTAATAGCTTTACAAAAGCAGTAACCTGTTTCTGCAGACTGCTGTATTGAAAGATGTATGCTCTGGTTTGGAGCACATCTTTTTATTGAGCGACTACACTCCATGATGGAAGATATATGTGTGAGAGAAGAAGATTCCTAGTTGCCAAGTGTTCTGATAAAGACTACCAATTAATCTTTGTCTATTAGAAATGAGGAGAGGAATTAATTCCTATAAACTAGTGTGAAGACAAAGTTCAACTGAAACTTAACAATATTAAAGTTCTTTGCAACTCTCCTTCCATGCACTGCCTGAATTACTTTGCACTCTTGTCAGCCTATGATTTTACAAAACTTCTGAGATCCAAGAAGCCAGCAATGGTGAGAAACACTGAAAAGTATCAATTATCCTGGCAGTGACTATTACCTAAACCCAAATGACTAGTTGCATTTATATTAGCTCATCTGTAGGGAATTTACTATAAAACAGCCAGCTCCATGAGAAAGACATCTTGCAAGTAGGAAGCTCAGTTCCTTGCTCTAACCACAAGTTAGTTCCTTGCTCTTACCCCAAGGGCACAAAGGACTCAGGGACGCCAGGAGCTTGTAGCCTGAGCTGTAGCAGGGCGTTCAGCAAAGCCTTTTGGCTGATCACATTAGGTGATTAAGAAGCTCTCTGTCTTGGTCTCGGACTTTATTTACTAGCAGAGGGAATTGTCGTGGTCTTCTTAGTGCCCCAGCCAGAGCTCTCTCACCACAGAGAGCAGACACATAATGTTTCACAGGTCATGGGTGGTGATTAAATGCTGTGTATTTCTGAGCTCCAAGCAATGGCAAATTTAAAGCCTCTTGCAGTGCTGAACTTGTTGTCATTTCCTGTTGCCACTATCATCACTGGAAAATCGAAGAACAAGAAACTCACTCCCTTGCAATAGTAAAAGAGGCTTGTAAGGGATTATTTAGGTAACAATACAACTGAGGGTTTAAAAAGACCATCAGTCCAAAACACCTATGGAGATGAGATGTAGTGCAGTCTACAGCTGAAATCCATCTCACTCGCAGGAAGTCAGCGATCAAGCTGCATGCAACAGAAGCCTGCAGGCCTCCAGGTGCTTCATTTTGCCTTTCCAATTCACTGCCTAAACTGCAGGATGCAGAGCTCCCCCAGAGCTGTAATCTCCTACCTGCAAACTAGAGAGCAGCAGCAGCAGCACGTTACCCAGAGCCCTGGGACAAACAGACTTGTGTCAACCTGCCCTTGGCATCCCTCACACAGCTCTGCCACCTGTGCCTCTCCTGGGGCTACAGACAGACATGCACACAGAAACGGAACATGACCCTGAACCATTTATCTTTCATTCCCCTCCCTGCCAGCAGACCTTTTTAGCTAAGAGAATTATTCTCAGCTGTGGGCAAATTTAGCCTTTTATATAAGCCAACAATTTCTTTAGGCTGATATCATGATGCACAAGTATTGAGAGGGAGGAAATATTACATTGTCTGGAAAATCTTAGTTTTATTACAGATTTACAATAAGTATCAACAAATATTTTAAACCCTAGGAAGGATCAATGCACACTGACTTCCTGATTATTAAATGTTTTTTTCTCCAATATTTGCTTAAAAATATTTAAGTCATACTTTTAAAAGCATCATCAGTCACCAAAAGAACAAACTCTTCACCATTTTTTTCCTGTGAGTTACATCAGAGGGTGTTGGTTTTGATGCATCTACAGTTGCATTGAACTTATGCTCAGAAATCACAGCAAAATTCAGATGAGCCTTAAAAAGAGAATCCCTCTGTTGTGGTAAGTGCTAGTCAGTGCTGTGGCCTCCACTGATCCTCAGTTTACTTTAAAAAGGCTTAACAGCTGTCAATTTGAAGCAACAAGTTTGGAATAGCAATGACCATCTCATCCTGTTTATTGATTTGAGACTTCTCATTACGTTTTATCCAGTGTGCTAACAGCCAGAGCCTCCTTATCTGCTTACAGATGTACTTACTGAAAAACTTTAACACAAGGGGATAGATTTGGAACAGATTTTTCCTGGCTAACTAATAATAGCAACAACAACAACAACAGTGTTTGACAGCTGTTGCTTTTCCTTATTAGAAGCATTGCCAAGGATGAAGCTGTGCAATCGTCAGTGTCAGCTTTACAAAGGTTCCTCAGGACAGTTCAGCACAAAACTGGAGGAAGGGGCTGGGTTTGGGGTTCACCTGAATTTCTGATCTGTTTTCCAGTATCTTTGAAGTCTTAATCTAGAAAAATCTGTGAGTTTCACTTCAATATCATGATGAGTTAGTTAATCATTTTTTCTGTTGACAGTGTGTATGTGCTACTTGGGGTTTTTTCAATTTTCCTTTTTGCCATCAAACACCTTAATTTTTTCCTTGTGTTCAATGCACAACTTTTGCCACCCAACCCTGCCTTGTCTTTTCCCCAACACCTTATACAAGGGAGAGGGCCACAGAAATTTCACTAATCCTTTACCAAAAGGCTGAGCTGTTCTGGGACATTTGGTTTAACAACAGAAGAGAAGGTGGGAAAGGATGACTGCTGGCCTGGCAGCTCTGAAAGCAAGCTGACAAACTTACAGTGACAGGATAGGAAGTCCCTGGGCATGAGGAGCCAAACGGCAGGAAATCCAAATCCAGTGAACAACAACAAATACTGTGACATTTTCCCAAATCAGGACTGAAGGTGGAAAAAAAACCTGAGTAATACAAAAATTCCCATCTGCCAGAAGGGGTTAGTCAGTTTCTTTTCCAGCATCTCTGCAAAACTGACAGTGTAATATCATCTGAATGCAGCAGTTCCATCTTTGCCATTTAGGATTTATGTCATATTGTGTCCTGTTTATCAGCGTGGGCTTGAGAGCAGCTGCCCTGACATAAATCAGCACTAAATGTTTACACAGAAAATGGAAGGCTTTGTTTTCTCTTTCCTTTTTTTTTTTTTCTGGGGGTGGAGTGGGGTGGGGAGGTGTGAGTAGGAGAAAGTGGATGGTATTTGAAAAGATTTAAAAGAACACATAAATCATTCTTTAAGGTTTTGTGACATTCTGAGCCTTCAGAGGACAAGAGTGTGAAAAGTTTTATGTGCCATCTATCTTACTGAAAACAGGAAGCAACTCTATCCCAAAACTGTAGCCAGCCACCAAAGAGCACATGGAATTGTTGGGGCATCCTCTGCTTTGTGATCTCTACAAGTGGGTAATATTTGCTAAATACTACAGAATAGCACCAGGGAAAGATTTTGTTCCTTCTGTTGCTGCTACCATTCTGCTAAATCACAGAATCACAGAATTTTAGGGGTTGGAAGGGACCTTAAAAGATCATCTAGTCCAACGCCACTGCCAGAGCAGCATCACCTATGCAAGAACCTTTTTCAGTATCTTTTCATAATCCTTGGGTGTCAAGATCACAATAATTTTTGCTTGAACACTCTTGCCTCAGCACCTTTTTATACATGCTCTTTGGTTAAAAATAATAACCTCTCCTTTTTATTAACAACACTTTCTCAATTTATCAATATCTATGTAACAGTTTTTGGATGTTTACAGGATCAGAGAATCACAGAATCACCGAATGAACCAGGTTGGAAGAGACCTCCAAGATCATCAAGTCCAACTGATTGCTTATCTGATTTTGTTGTCTTTGCTTCTCCTTCAACTTCTCTCCTTTTGCTGTTGATGTTTGTTGGAGAGGAATTTGGAGCTCAGGAATGTTGGTGCCTTGTATATCTGTCCCAGATATCAGAGCCACAGAATGTTAGGGGTTGGAAGGGACCTCCAAAACTCATTCAGTCCAAGCCCCATGCCAGAGCAGGAGCACCCAGGGCAGATCACACAGGAACACAGCCGGGTGGATTTTTAATATCTCCAGGGAGGGAGTCTCCACAACTCCCCTGGGCAGCCTCTTCCAATCTTCTGGCACCCTCACAGGGAAAAGATTTTCCTCCTGTTTCCATGGAACTTCCTATGCCTCAACTTCCACCACTGCCCCTTGTGCTGGCATTGGGCATCACCCAGCAGAGCCTGGCTCCAGCCTCTGGGCACTCCCCTGCACAGCTTTATCAACATGAATGTGGTCACCTCTCAGTCTCCTCCTCTCCAAGCCACAGAGCCCTCAGCTCCCTCAGGCTCTCCTTGTAAGGAAGATGTTCCACACCTTTCATCATCATATCCCACAAACTCCTCTTCTGGTGACAGAAACTTGGTTAAAGTGCTAGCACCTCCTTACAGCTGTCATCTGTCACTGTGCTACAGGAGTTAGAAATACTTTGACAAAACTTCTGTTCTCCAAGGCAGCAGAAGCTGATCAGGATTTCTGTTTGCAGTGCTGCCTGAAATCAGACAACTCAAGGCAGTCATTGGTGTCCCTGGGTGGCAGCAGAGAGAGATAACCATCTTCCTCCAATTTATCTTTTTCCATCAACTTCATGTGAGAATTTAGCTTTTACCTGGCTAAATTCCACCAGAGGAAGTGATGCTTTGTAGGTCCATCATGAAGACCACTGTTTAGACACCTGCCTCTTACCAGGTGCTGACAGAGCCTGTAAATAGGCAGGGGCAAAATGTGCCAGTAATGACATTTTCCATCTCCCTGGCTCTGCCTCCTAGCATATAACTTGTGCTCCTGCTTATACTTATCAAAACAAACAAAATTTTGTTTTAGATGATAAGGAAGAACAGACACATCAGGGTAAAATGATGCAACTGTTAATGCACAGTCATACAAATCACACTGTTCCATGTGTGCTCCATGAAGCCCCAATAACTGTAGTCATTTTGCTCTACCAATAAACTTCAAATCTATAAATATATCTTGACACAACTGGCAGCAGTTGTTGTACTCAACTGCATGGAAAGCAAACAAATGCTGGAAAAAATTATTGCAAGATAAAGGGCTTGGTGCCATTATTATTTTTTTTTTCTCTAGATTCATCTAAACTCTCATCTAGACTCATTCAGGGTTTCTCCCTATCCTACCTTTCATCAGGCAGTCAAGCTGAAGTAGAGGTTAAATCAGACAAGTAGACTGTCAGCTTTTGGGAGGGAGTTACAGCTGAGATCTGCCTTGTGGGATACCTTAGTCCTGTAAGATGATGGAGGGTTGCACGTAGGGATTTAACAGGGATTTGAATAGCCACATTTAGGCAGTTTTGATTCATCTGTTCTGGTACTGTTGCACATTTCTTTACACTTAGACAAGAGAGTTGTTTTCTTTATACCACCACACCTCATTCTAGCAACTCATGGTGGTGTTTCCCCCATGGGTACCTTTCCTTTTTTTCCCCTTTCCACACTCGTATAAGACTTAGTTCCTTGTGTAAGCATGGGTATGATTTTATCCCTAAAATGTTTGAGGGAATGATCAGAAATGGAGGAATTTCTGATCAAAAGAACTAACTTTCTACACTCCTGTAAGACTTATTTCCTTGTTCAAGCATGGGTATGATTTTGTCCCTAAAATGCTTGAGGAATTGATCAGAAATGGAGGAATTGCAACACAATGACTGACTTTCTACACTCCTGTAAGACTTAGTTCCCTGTGTAAGCATGGGTATGATTTTGTCCCTAAAACGTTTGAGGATTTGTTCAGAGTTGAAGGAATGACAACCACAGCACCATTCTCATTTCCCCCCTGTTTTCTGGTTCAGTTGCCTTGCTGTTAGTGGGCAGCTGTGCTACAGAGCAGAGTCCAGGCTGCTGAGTGCACTGCTAGGCATGGGCAGCTAATGTCATGATTTGAAATCTGTATTTTTCCCTAGGCGAGAATGGCCTTTCAGACTCGAACCACTCTGACAACTGGACTGCATTCAGCTGTAGGAAGATGTTTGGCACTACAGCCCCTTTAGATGGCACTTACTGAACTTCTCCTGAACCAACCTCAATGTTTCCCTCCTTGAAGGGTGCTATAATAAAGAAGAAAGCTGCAATAAACATTCAGCAGAATAAATGATTCTTCTGGGCAGCAATGGCAGGGGGCAGAAGAACTCCTTATGTCAAGTAGAGCTAAGATTGCATTCAGCAGCTGGCTTCATAAAGCATGTATAAAATATGTGGTAAAAACACAGGAAGATCCACAGGATTCCACAAGTTCCACCCCAGGAGTCCAGCATTGTTTGGCAGAAGCAGGTTATTTAGACATGGTTTCTGCTGTGGGGAGAAGAACAAAGGGGAAGATAGGACACAGTCCTTGTTTCATCCATTGGGTCTATTAAACATCAAGCATCTGCTTTTCAGCTGCAGGTCTAGTGGAAGACAAGAATTCTGTATGGATCTGCTTTTTGCCCAGTAAAACTTAAGGTTTTTCACAATTGAGTTCTGTCATGTTCTATATTTACTTTTTTTTGATTGAAAGAATCAACTATAGGCCATTTTAGAGCAAATATTAATCTTTGTTATTATTTTGTTCCCCTGGGAATAAAACCCAACAAAACCCACCCTAAAATAGCTAGGAATCTTTTCAGCAATACAAATGACTCTTTTCTGAGCATTTTGTGTCACAGATAAATTGTGAAATTAGCCATTTTTTGCCTTAATCATTCCTTCAGTTTGCCAGCAGTGATTAATACACTACCCACATCCCAATAGCTTCCTATCAGTTACAGAAGATCCATGGTTTAAAGCAAAAACCTAATGAAATAGTCACAATTCAACTTTATTACTAGAAAGTGAGAGGTTTTTCTTTTGACATCTGTGCAGCCATGGCTGTTAGCTGGATCTGAAAGATAAAAGAATGCACTGTAGAATACGAAGGAAGGGTCAATTTAGGGGCCAATATTTTCAAATCCAGGGATTTGTATTTTTTTTCAGAGATGCATTTATTTCTCACCAAGGACACCTAGCTGAAAGTTAAGGTAAACACATAATAAATGCAAGCTGTCAAAGAAGATATTTATACCAAATTTAAGAGTCTAATGCCAGGAAAATTGATCCACATTGTCACAGGCACATGAGACATGCTAAAGCTCCTTGTCTCCAAGTGTTTTACTGCAGCCCATGACCAGCTGAATCCCTTCTGCTCTGAGCCAAATATCTCAGCCTCTGTCTGGCTATCTCAGGAAAGGCTTAGGGCACCTGAGACATTCATGGAGGGATGACAGGATGATAGAGAATTTATCTCCACCATTTGGAGTAGCAGCTGAAAAAACACTGCAGAGCACCTGATGTGCTTCAGAGAAGCAATGGCCAATACATTTGCAAAATATTGCTGCCATAATCACAAGCAGTGAGACTTTCACTTTCACAAGGAGTTGTGGACCTCAGCTGTCTTTCCCTAGAAGGAATTTGAGCCTAGGACTTTGAGACCAGTGAAAGCTGCCCATCAGTCAGGGCAGACAAAAGAGAAGCCTACTGAAGTCTGGCCCCTGATGAATCAGCAGTGCGAAAGTGATGGATGCAGAAAGATGAGCATCGAGAGACCATGGCTCTCTGACTCAATGACTCAAATGCAAGAGGTACAATTGACCAACAAAGTATTTAATGACTTCTGATGAAGTAGTCACGAGATCATTACAAATCAGGAATAATCATCACCACCTGACTTTTGTCTAAGTATAAGCTATAAGCACACAGGATTGTTTAAAACATTGAACCCCAGCTTCAAATGGGCAAGAAATAAAAAAGAAAAGGCTAAGAAAAATTGGACTATTGCTATGTCTTCTAGAGAAAATCCTTCTGCCTGTAGATGGGTTAGGATAGGACTGCAATAACAGGGACACAGGGATGTCTAAAATAACTACTTCTACTGAGCAGTCTTTTCCATCTTTGTCTTACTATGAAATTCCAATTTGTCCCTGCCTAGGATGAAGTATTGCAGAACAGTTGTTGAGTGGGGACAGGGAAAAGGGCAAGGAGTGGAGAATTCAATGAGTCTGTATGGATGGGAATCTAGTATCTTCCATATATGCAGAAATATTGCTAAACATACTGTCTCATGCAAAAACATGGGTTTTCATAGGAAAAAATAATATGGAAACAGAAATTTAGAACTCCTTAAGGATATTAGCTGTTAATTCCCATGGACTGGGAACCCAGAACTTTAGAAGATCACTACTATTTCACATGGTTAAAAACACAGAGGATATCCAAGTACAAACCCTTGTCTGCTGCGCAGTGGGTCAGAGGTATGAGAGACAGGGAGGGAAGAGAGAAGAGCAAGCACTCTGATGAGGCTGTGGGCTGGCTGATGTGCAGCTGATATGCAGGAAAAAGCTGTTGTCCAAAAGTAATTATTCCCGGGGAAATTCTGGATGCAATAGAGCTAGCAGCAGCTATCAGGAGGTGCGCCAAAGGAGTACTTGATCTTAGAAAGAAGTTCTCCACAGGCAGAGAGATTGCCCATGGGAATGTGGTGTCCAGGGAGGGGGTGGGGTTGACATCCCTGGATGAGGAACTCAGTGCCATGGTCTGGTTGATTGGATAGGGTTGGGTGATTGGTTGGACTTGGTGATCTTGGAGGTCTCTTCCAACCTGGCTGATTCTGTGAGTTTTCACAAGTTTCTCCAGGTGCATGTTTTGCTTGCAGGGAGACATTGACTGCTTTTGGGTGTGGTATTTGAAATAAATTCCAGAGATGCAAGAATGTCTCCTTCAAGAAGTAAGAGGGACTTCTTCAGAAGAGGATTGTCCAGACATAACGGAGGAAGAACTGTGAAGTCCATATTCATTACACACACACAGGGGCACACATACACAGACATCCGCCCCAGATACACCCCCACACATGGAGGTCTGTTACACTGTGCCTCCACTTTTCTCAGGGCCTCAGTATCTCATCATCCTTATCTCACTCGCTGTACAATAACTACAGCAGTGGTTGTGGTGGGTTGAAATTCCCCCCAGCATTAAATTGCCAGAGCAACCCAGCTGGAAGCAAATGGAAGCTGCATTTACAAGCCAGACTACAAGCTACAATGGAATGCAATGACCATGTACAAAATGTACAGCATTTACAAGATTTACAGGGATTTACAGTTTGTAAGGAGCACAAGAACCCCCCTGGGCCAAAACCAGGGGAGCTAATAGCTTCCCACTCCCTGCCCCTTCCCCCTCCTTACCCACAGGTCACAAAGGGACAAGTGAAAGAGCAGATAGTTGTTAGAACTTAGCCAAAATAATGCAGCCAAGGTCAGCAGAAGCCAGCAGAGGCACAAAGTTAGCATCTCCTAGAGCAAGGAAACGAAAAAGAGAGAAAGATTGTTTACCAAACCGATTCTTATGGTAGATATCTGTCCAATGGATTGTTTAGAATTTATCATTATTTTCCTTTTTACACCCAATGGTGATTTATTTACATTTTACCACTTTCTGTTCAATATCTGTGGAAAATTTTAAAGGTACAGCCTAAAATTACCACAGTGGTGCATTCAGCTACGGTTGATGTACTGCTGACATGACTGCAGAACTCAGACACAGAGTCCTGTTAGAAGCATTTTGACTATTTCTATTGCTGTTTTCTTCTGAAAGCAGCCCTGTGCTCATGAATTCAAGTGATACCTCTTCCCAGAGAAAGCACTGCAATTTCCTTGTACTTTACCCTCATTTTTGATCACTGATCAGAGAAACTAGAAGAAATTTTTAGTTCTTTAGGTATAACTTGAAGCTATTATTTCTAGTATCCCAATAAAGCATTTGATTTCAACATAATGAGTTCAAAGGATTGATCTTGGTGTGTAGAGTCCATAAGTCAGAAGCAACACGAGCTGGCTGTGAACACAGGGCACTGCAATATGCACACAAAGTGCTTTATAAAAATCTGCTTTGTGGGTAAAGAAACATGGGTCATGGTGAAGAAACATGCTGGAGAACTGCTGAACATTTGCACTGAAACCAGAGAAAGCCATAGCAGTGACAAAGGGGCAGATATATAAAGAACCTGCCACTCGGAGCTGGATCATTAGAACTCTCCTAAAGGGGCTGGGGTCCCTGAAGCAGCAGAAGGGCTTTGCCGTTACTGCTCTGATGGAGGGGCTGGAAGGAGTTAAAGTGACTGAATGCAGCAAGCCCACAGGCAGCTAGTTTAACAGTGAGCACAAATGAAATGCAACCAACCTGCTGTAGTTTTCCTCTCATTGTGTCTCTAATGCATTCCATTTCCACAGCTCCTTTCACACTCATCTCACAGAATTAGCCATTAATTTTTTCTCTCATAGAACAGAATCATAGAATCATAGAATCAACCAGGTTGGAAGAGACCTCCAAGATCATCCAGTCCAACCTATGATCCAGTCCAGCCTATCACCCAGCCCTAAGCAATCAACTAGACCATGGCACTAAGTGCCTCATCCAGTCTCCTCTTGAACGTCTCCAGCGATGGTGACTCCACCACCTCTCACCGAAATTCTTTGGAATTCCCATTAAATTTTTCCACCTACTGTTTTAAGAGTGTAACATAAAAGATACAAAAGTTTATTGTGTTACATTTTATCATTTGATTCATTTTCATAATGTGAGCTTAAAGTTTGCTTGTTAAATATGGGCTTAAGTGAGCTGGTAAGGTTGTACTGGAGCCTTTAGGGTAACTCTGATTTACAGCTAAAATTTGGTTTCCATTTCCATGGAAGGAAAAAACCCTACAACAATCAGTAATACAGTTAAGCACCATCCAAGGAAATTATATTTGCTGTCTTTTGATCTGTCTTTACAAATATACTTCAAAACCAGATCTGAAACCAACCAGTGACTCAACCCCCTTCATTCCATGAAATGCCTTGATTATGTTGAAACCTGATTATTCCAGAAGAGACAGATTTTAGCATTTCACAGCCATCTAAAACACGTAGAAGTCCTCATTAACAGGAACAAGTTGAACTTTTAGGTACCCAAAGCCATTCAGTACACCATGAATAAAATTCTAAAATCTTTCCTTTATGACTGGTACATAATGGGTCTCCACCCTGAACAAAAGTAAAATCAATACAAATATCAATTTTTTTTAAAATATTCTTTGGCTTATTTCTCTCATGTCTAAAGATCATTAAATTCCATGTGTAATTTTTACTGATAGAAGCACTGCCACAGTAATTATTTCATATGCAGCTTTCATAGGAACTCATTAGTTTGTACTTCTTCCAGAAAGCTACTTCACATATCCTTGTGCTGGGTTTCTGTGAATGGAATCATTATGGACTAGTGGTTGCAAGGATGTTGCTCTGAATTAATGAACAACAGTGAGAAAACTTCCTAAGGAGGAAACTGAACCACAATTTCCTTGATATTTCTTCCTTGAACTCCAACACAAATCAAGAACTATCAGGGTAGCCAGCATTCATCCTTCCTCTCTTTTGCCAAGGGAGTAGAAGTGCTGTGTAAGATCAATCTCTCGGTCTTCACTGCTCAAAAGGCTTTTAAAGTTCAAACACTTTGTGGAGGAGTCCACATTTCTAAATTCTTTGTAACCTTCAGATTTCTTGAAGGTCTCCAGAGGAAAATGTGTTTACTTAATATTCACAGTCTCACAGTATATCAGAGGTTGGAAGGGACCTCAAGAGATCAGCAGGTCCAACCCCCCTGCCAGAGCAGCATCACTTAGGGTAGTCTGCACAGGAATGCATCCAGGTGAGTTTTGAAAGCCTTCAGAGAAGGAGACTCCACAAGCTCCATGGGCAGCCTATTCCAGGGCTCTATCACCCTCACTCAAAAGAAGTTTCTCCTCATGTGGAGCTGAAACCTTCTCTGTTCAAGTTTATCTCCATTGGTCTTTGACTTATTGCTGTGCACCACCCAAAAGAGCCTGGCCCCCTCCACTTGACCCCCAGCCCTCAGCTCTTGAGAGACATTGATCAGATCCCCTCTCAGCCTTCTCTTCTCCAGACTAAACAGCCCCAGGGCTCTCAGGTTCTCTTCCCAGGGGAGATGCTCAAGTACCCTAAGCATCCTCCTGGCTCTCCCTTGGACTCTCTCCAGCAGGTCTCTGTCACTCTTCAACTGGGGAGCCCCAAACTGAACACAGTCTTGCAGCTGTGGTCTCAACAGGGCAGAGCAGAGGGGGAGCAGAACCTCCCCAGCCCTGCTGGCCACACTTTTCTTGCTGCACCCCAGGATCCCATTGGCTCTCTTGGCCACAAGGGCACATTGCTGTCCCATGCAGAACTTGCTGCCCACCAGCACTCCAAGGTCTTTCTCTGTGGAGCTGCTTTCCAGCAGGGCAGTCCCTATCCTGTCCTGCTGCCTGTTGTTATTTCTCCCCAGATGCAGGTCCCTGCACTTGTCCTTATTGACCTCCATGAGGTTTGCCTGCACCCAGCTCTCAGCCTGTCCAGGTCACTTTGGATGCTGCAGAGCCTGAGGGGTGTCAGCCACCCCCTCCAGTTCTGTATCATCAGAACTTGTTGAGGGGACTCTAAATCCCCTCAGCCAGGCTGCTGATAAAGATATTGAACAAAATTCCATCTGCCCCAGATGCACTTATTCCTTTTGATACCTGGAAAATTTTCTTTTTGGGGGGGAATAACCTAAGAGGCCCCTAAAATTCTGCTGTGAATTGTGTGCTTGAATTGGTTGCCTGGATTCCACCTGCTAACTTCTTTGTGTTTGTATCTATTAAAAGAATGCATGTTGGTTTAAGCAGTTATTAAAGTTATATATTTCAATCTATTATAGCACTACACTGACACATTGTCTGGGTTTTATTTGCCCAAGTTTATTCACTAGTGATCCTATCATCCATGCACTAATTTTCAAGTCAGTAAGCCAGTCTATTCCCACCAGAATCAAACCCATATCTCAGGAAGACACAGTATTGTGAAACTGCAGTTCACTGAACTGAGAGCAGTGTTCTACATCCATCTTTTCTAACTTTACTGAATACAGCTGAGCAGCTCTGCTCTGCCATTCCCAGACATAAGTGGTAGGAGCTTTCTAGCTTGTCTGTGTCTGTGAAGCATCCTCCTTTGCACAACTGAGACTGGCTGAGAACTGTAACAAGTGTGTTCTCTGGAAGGTGAGAAACACCAGAAATGGTGCTGTTGATACACCAGAGGGACAGGATGGCATCCAGAGAGACCTGAACAAGCTGGAGAGGTGGTGCCCAGGTGAACCTCATGAGGTTCAACAAGAGCAAGTGCAGGGTTCTGCACCTGGGCTGAAACAATCCTCATTGTCAATACAAACTGGGGGAGGAGGTGATAGAAAGCAGTTCTGAGGAAAAGGCCTTGGGGGTGCTGGTGGATGAGAAGCTGGCCAGGAGCAGGCAGTGTGAGCTTGCAGCACAGTAGGTCAAGGACAGCCTGGGCTGCATCCAAAGCAGCATTGCCAGCAGAGCCAGAGAGGTGATTCTGACACTTTGCTCTGCTCTGCTGAGACCTCACTTGGAGTACTGCATCCAGCTCTGGAGCCCTCAATATAGGAAGGACATGGACCTGGTGCAGCAGGTCCAGAGGAGGGCCACAAAAATGCTCAGGGGGTTGGAGCAGCTCTGCTGTGAGGACAGGCTGAGGGAGCTGGGGGTGTTCAGCCTGGAGAAGAGGAGGCTCCAGGGAAGCCTTAGAGCTGCCTGTCAGTACCTGAAGGGGGCTACAAGAAGGATGGAGAGAGACTGTTTGCAAAGGCCTGCAGGGACAGGACGAGGGACAATGGCTTCAAACTAGAGCAGAGCTGATTGAGATTGGATGTTAGAAACAAGTTCTTTACCATGAGGGTGATGGAACACTGGAATAGGTTGCCCAGAGAAGTGGTTGGGTCCCCATCTCTGAGGATATTCAAGGTGAGGCTCAACAGGGCCCTGGGCAGCCTGATCTAGTTGGGGATGTCCCTGCTGAGTGCAGGGATGTTAGACTGGGTGAGCTTTGGAGTTCCCTTCTGGCCTGAACCATTCTATGGTTCTATGAAATGTTAGACCTGTCATTCTATTTGCTCCCTTGCCTCCTGTCAAACTCATAACCCCATCTCAAAAATCTCACTCCAGTCTGTCTTCAGTGGCCTGGTTCCCACAAATGCAACACATCCCCTCCTGCTCCAAACAGGAGATCATCAGAGTATCTCCATTTCTAAAACAGGCTGGAAATTTCTCAGATCAGAACCCATCCCCACATTTACTCTAAGCCACAACCTCTGCTTCCATGCAAACAACATTTCTACATTCTTTACTGTCATATAAAATATAGAGGTAGCCAAACACTTATTTAAACAAACAAAGCCTCAATGCTTTCTGACAGTGCAAATACACTTCCTTCAGGTGTGAGGGGTGAAGGTAATTCATTGTTTATGGCTTTCTGTTCAGAATAATTCATGTTTCTGTGAAGCACAGAGATAAGTCTCGTGGAAGGTATTTAAGCCTTCAACACGGATTGAAATAATCCTCTGATGATCTGGATTTAAGGCTGTCCCTCAGGCAGTTTGTGTTATCCAAGTTCTATCTCTCATGACACTGGGACATCTGCTTTCAGAGTAATCATCCAGGGATTCACAGAGCTGTGTGCATTGTCTGTGTCTGGCTGTGAACCTTTCACTCTCACATTGCCTCCTCACTGACACTCCGAGAAACATACATCTGCTGCCTCCTTGGGGACTAACTGTGCTTTGGAGTGATGTGTCTCTTCACAGACTGTGAAATCATATGGCCAAATACAGTCATCATCTTTAGACACCTGCACCCCAGCTCTGGGACACAAAGAGACTTGGGAAACAGGTTGTGAACTTCCTAGGAGAAAAGTCAGAGCTGCTTTGACAAGAATGTGTGAGGAATTCAGTACTGATGCTGACTGCTGACTCTGCTCTTCCTGCTCTGGAATTAAATACCTAAGCCTATCAAACATCTTTTCAGAGCACTAAGTTCACACTCCAAAGAGTAACTTTCTTTCCTTCATTTTATCCTTGCTCCTATTGGTGTTTGCCATCCTGACTTAACTTTCAGTGCCAACTATTCTGTGTTACTCTGTGATGGTTTTGTCAAAGCACAGATCATAACTCATAGGTTGCTGTTATACTTTTTCGGGCCCAAAACTCCTGTGGTTTTTCCTGATTCCATCATGGTATCCTTTCACACATTAGTTGTCCTCACTGATTTTCAGGTATAAATGTAAAAATCATTCAAAGGAGTCCTAGTTCTCCCTTTTTTTTTTTTTTTTTTTTTTTGCAATTAGATTTTCCAATTCACTTCCCTAAGTTTTATTCAGAATGGAAAATCTACCATGTGGCTTTTGATGCCAACATCTATCATACTCCTCTAAGATGCATTTTTCACTGTGAAACCACCAATTTTTATAGATTTTTGTGCAGGGCTTTTTCAGATCATACACTAGCCTTAAATTAAACCCATTAATTACATCTGCTTTTCAGGAGCCCATACCCAGTTCTCGGTTTCTTCTCTGTCACTTCTTGATAGTCAAACTTTCAATGAGCAACATTTATGTGACAAATGTGCGCTAACATTTTATTTGTATTTATTTGCAGCTCTGTAATCCAAGAAGCTTTTGATTTTCTAATTCTAGTCTACTTTTTTTAAGTTCTACATTTGAGCCTGTGAAAGACCAAGCTACCCAAATCCTCCTCTTTACACCTGAGCAACGTTACCTTCCAATTAATGCATCCTGCACTGTCATAAAAGGAGGTAACATTTGATTAGGTAGCAATTTTATGTCCAACTGCATCAGTCTGAGCTAATCAAAAAGTTCAATACATGAATTGCCTGCCTTTGCTTCTTCCAAAGGTAAGACCATTTGGCTTTTATAAGGAAATCATTTGAAAATGCTTTCACTCAAACAATCCCAGGTGTCTGGGTGCATTGTCTAAACGTTACCAAAGCAAGCAAAGAAGCCATTCAACAAAAAGCAAAAACCTTTCCTTTTGGATCTGCATTGCTCTGCCTAACTGGCACTCCTGCATTTTCATACACAGTGCAGAGTGCTGTAGGAGAGATTTCAGCTGATTCCAGCATCCTGATTTTATTTGAAAGATAACAGAATCACAGAGTGTTAGGGGTTGGAAGGGGCCTCCAAAGCTCATCCAGCCCAAGCCCCCTGCCAGAGCAGGAGCACCCAGAGCAGATCACACAGGAACACAGCCAGGCAGGTCTGGAATATCTCCAGAGAGGGAGACTCCACAACCCCCCTGGGCAGCCTCTTCCAGTCTTCTGGCACCCTCACAGGGAAAAAATTCTTCCTTCTGTTTCCATGGAACTTCCTCTGCCTCAGCTTCCACCACTGCCCCTTGTGCTGGCATTGGGCATCACCCAGCAGAGCCTGGCTCCAGCCTCTGGGCATTCCCCCTGCACATCTTTATTAACAGCATGAAGGAGGTCACCTCTCAAGCTCCTCCTCTCCAAGCCACAGAGCCCTCAGCTCCCTCAGGCTCTCCTTGTAAGGAAGATGTTCCACTCCCTTCAGCATTTTTGTGGCTCTGCTCTGGACTCTTTCAAGCAGTTCCCTGAGGTCCTTCTTGAGCTGAGGGGCCCAGAATTGGACACAATATTCCAGATGTGGCCTCAGCAGGACAGAGTAGAGGGGGAGGAGAACCTCCCTCGACCTACTGACCACAGCCCTTCTAATCCACCCCAGGATGCCCTTGGCCTTTTTGGCCACAAGAGCACATTGCTGGCTCATGGGCATCCTTACATGCTCTAGGACCCCCAGGTCCTTTTCTCCTTCACTGCTCTTCATGAGGAGAATTAAAAAGGTGTTTGAGAAAGTTAAACTACACAGGGGAGTCAGGGGCTTGAAGCTGCAAATAGCAGCACATGAAGAGTTAGCTGTTGTGGTAAAGTTACCTTAGAGAAGATTTAACTCACAAGCTGCTATCCATAGAATCATAGAATGGTCCAGGCCAGAAGGGACCTTCAAAGGTCATCCAATCTGACCTCCCCACAGGCAGGAGGGACATCCCCAACTTGACCAGGCTGCCCAGGACCTCATCCATCTGTAGCTTTGGAACATCTATTAATATCTCTTTATTATAATTCTGACATTTTTTGACAATAAAGATTCTGGATTTGCTTATTCCATGGAAACTCTGCAGAAGACTACTATGCTAGGGTGATTTGACATCTCTAACACCTACTAACCTTACATCTCTTCCTGTTACATTGCAGCTAATAGCAAGCCCTGTGGGAATGCTTCCAAGATTTAATATTTCTAATATTAAAATAAAGCAGAGTAATATTCAGAAAAATACAAATAATTATGCTGCATGAGAAGCTGTTCATCATCCAGAGAAACTGAGACTCAGCCACTCTAAGACTTAAGGGAATGAAAGGAAAAACAGTGCAGGTATTAAATAAGATGCAGGCTAAAGACCATTAACTTTGTTAGATCAAGTTTTAATCAGGCTTATAATTGGGTTTGAATACTAATCATACGGGTCAGCAGGAGACATACAAATAAGTTAGAGGTAATTCATTCTGCTGAACTGAGAATGCAATATGTTGTGGTCTTGCATTAACATCAAGGAAAGGGCTGGAAATGAAACCTTGGGAAGATGAAAGTTTAATTATGAGATGGGAAAGCTTCGATGTAGATCTGCAACAGGATCTTGGGCATTTAAGATCTAGCACCCGTGTAACCTGATTATTTCCTTTTTCTTCCAGAGGTGCTTAGGAAACAAAAGGACTAGCTTCACTTGAGGAGGAGAAGTAGAGGGCACAAATATACATTTAGATAGAGACAGACATCCTAGATGAAGTGACTCCACAGCCAGCAGCACCAGCAACCACACAGAGTTGTGTGTTAAGATGTCCTGCTCTCTTCAGAGCTCTCAGCTGGCTGAAGTGAAGGGATAATACACAACAGGTTGTGGGATTGTTGGGGTTTTTTTCAAATATATCAAACATTTATGTGCTTTAGACTTTTTATATATTGGATGGGGAACCTTGGTGCCATTTTCAGTCACACAGACTGCATTAAAAAGAAAATGAACTCTGAAATGAAGAAGCTTTCAATATTGATTTAGTACCACTGGAAAAAGCCAGGTTTTGCCTTGGTAACAGATAAAACAACATTGACTAAGAATATTGAGTACATGAGTTATGTCAGATGATGCAATGAGATTTGATAACAACATTTGAACACAGAGCAAGAAGAAGAAACATAAGAAGTCGAAGGTGACAATGAAAACAGCTTCAATAGAATTGAACTGAATTGGCCATCAAAGATTGTTGGATGGTTCTGTACAGCTGAATACAAAATAAAGGAAGGAGCATGTCAGTAAATAAGATGAATAATAAAACATGTAGTTCTGGATTTGGAAATCATTTAGACAGAAGGAAAGAAGATGAAGGCAAATATTGCATCTAACACAGAGGTATTTTTGCAGTGATTTAAATTAACTGTGTTTATCTGACTGAGCAATGGCCATACAGGTCCAAGTTCTTTAAGCCGTTGAAGGCAATGAAGGAAAGCACAAATTGTGAGAGGCGAGGGGATATGGCCTGTCAGGGAAAAGCTGGTTATATACCATCAATACAAAAGTCACACCTGTCCTACAAAGAAGTGGAGCACAGAAGTGCTAGGTGAAAAGCCACCCTCAGCTTCAAGAAATCAGCAGTTTCCATGTCAATGGGATCAGATTTTCTATGTAAGAGACATCATCCTAAAGCTTTTTGAAAGGTGTAACTCTCATTAAAATCTCCCAGAAACTGATACTGACCTGAGTAAATGTTACAAAACTGCCTTCTGACACAAGGGCATTTTTCTAAAGCTGGTGAAGAGCCTGGAGAACAAATCCCGTGAGGAGTGGTTGATGGAACTGGGATTGTTTCATCTGGAGATGTGGAGGCTGAGGAGAGACCTCATCACTCTCTACAGCTACCTGAAAGGAGGTTGTAGTGAGGTGGGGATTGGTCTCTTCTCCCTAGTATCAAGTGACACAACAAGAGGAAATGGCCTCAAATTGCACCAGAGAAGGTTTAGATTGGGTATTAGGAAGCATTTCTGCACAGAATGTTCACAGAATGTCACAGGTTGGAAGGAACCTCAAAAGATCATCTTTCACTGAAAGGGTGATCAGACATTGGAACAGGTTGTCCGGGGAAGCAATGAAGTCCCCATCCCTGGGGGATGTGAACATGACACATGTCATGTGGACATGACACTTCAAGAGAAGGTTTGAAGGCCAAGGAGGTGTTAGGTCGAGAGTTGGACTCAATGATCTTAGAGGTCTTTTCCAACCAAAATGATGCTATGAAACCCATTGAAGCCTGCTTTGTGATATTAACAGATTCTGTGGGTACCTCTCACTGAGAGGGATGTCTCAAACCAGGTAGAGCCCATGCAGCAGAGTGCCACCTCCCTGCCTGGGACTCCAACCGCCGTGATGCTTCACATAGCTGTCAGTGAAGAACATCAACAGAGGCTGTTAAACAGTAATGTCTTTCACTCTGTACTGCAGAGTGGAATCTGTTGTTATGATTGATTATTATCACCTGTTGCCCAGATAAAGGACTGCTAGCATAAGCCAAAAAACCTCATCAAGGTTTCTAAATATTAATGCACCACTGCAAACAAGTGTAATAAAGACAGGCTTAGGTAGAAAGTGACCAAAGGAATCAAACCCAAGTTTTATGACTGCACCTTTATTGGCTCCTTGCTATTTTGGAAGTATGCCTGCACTTTTATATAGCAGCCACTTCAATCCAGCAATTATTTCAGAACGAGTTGTCCAATGGGAAAATAAAGCTATCCTTACAATGCATAAAGATATCCATTGAACACTTTCTGAAGGCAAGATGTATTCACAATATTACAGGCAAGCCTAAATGTCCTGCACTAGAGATTTCTAACTCACATCTTCCATATGTTTACACACCTAAATGTACTCCCCTCATTCAAAGGAGCTTGTGCTGTACTGATAAAGTCCAAAGAAAGATGAATCTTTAGCTTTTGGACCTTTGAACTGTGCTGTCTGCTAAGTAGGTGTCACAGAACTTTGTTCCCTTGGGAAGATGAAACATCCAAGCTGACAATGTTCTACATTTTGCAGCTCTTGAGCAGTGTTTTTGAACAAGCTTAAGGTGTGGCAAATATTTAGCAATTAGTTTAATACACCTAGCCTGTTCCAAGTGGAGGTTATCATTGCTGTTAGCATAACCATCATAGATGTCTTGTAATAAACAGAATATTTCATAATGGGAAAAAGAGGGGAATTCAAAATTATAGAGAAAAAAATTACAAAAGCAGTGCAAACAATCTCCATAAATGAACCTTAGCAGGCAAAGCTGGAGAAATACAAACTTTGAGATGTGATTAAAGGTGTGGTGAAGGAAACAGTTGTGTAGAGTCAGATAATGTCTGTGCGACTGAGGCAGCTGAGGAAAACTGCTAGAGGATGCTGTAAGAATAGCCAAATGCAGCCATTTATTTTTCTGAGCCTTAGAAAGTGAACCCAAGGAGCAGGAACAAATCATTACTTGTTCGTTATCAAGAGATAGATTATGCTTCTAAAGAGATTCATTGCACTTATCATTCCCTTGGAAAAATGTGTTCCAGTGCCTGTCTGGGTACACAATTCCAACTGCAATCCAGTGGGAAGGCTCTCAAGGCTCTTACCAGCCTGGAGGGAATCTTGTCTTTGTCTCTGCACAGGTGCCTGGCTGAATGAGTTCCAGAGATATTTCCAACTATGTGAAACATATTTTTTCTGAAGAGGAAAGGGAAAGAGTTTCTTTCTAATTTTCAAGGGTGTTACCTAATGGGCAACTCAAACTTTCTATCTTGGATTTTTTTTTTTTTGTTTCTTTGATTTTTGTTGCTTCCTTTTTTTTTTTCTTTTTTTTTTTTAATTAGGAAAGCCTTCAGATCACAATAAATAAATTCTGAGCTACAGTTCTAGTCAGGCTTTTTGCCCTGAAAGTTTCCACTGACAAAGTAATAATCTCAGCATGACAAAAGCCAGGAGTGATGGTAAATAATCTGTTTTAGTCTTGCCTGAGCAAGAGAAGGCAAGTGCACTCTCTGTGTGAGAATTGTGTCCAACAGTGCAGACACTGCCATATGGAGGCAGCCTATAAATAATGTGTGAGCTCCATCCAAGTCCACAGAAGCCAACTCTTCTTTTGAGAAAGTGAAAACTGGAGAAGGCCTAGTCCTCTGCCCCCAGAGAGCAGAGCCATCCAACCCAGTGAAGCATTCTTTGGCAAAGTGATGAGTAAAGTATTAAGAGCTGGAATGTCTTCACTACTGTTTGCTACCTCTTTGGCATCATTTGGAGACTTTTGTTTGCCTCAAGAATAAAAAAAAAATTTTTGGTGCTCAAATGATGCTTCAAACATTCTGCTCTGTTATTAATAAAGCAGGACAAGAGGTATGCACCAGATAAGCTCAGGAAGAAGAAAGATGTTCCTTTAGAGTTCCAGAATTCAAAAACCCTTCAACACTGCATTTGGGAAACTGCCCAAGCCTAGGTGGATATCCAAAACCATGTTCTGCCTCAGTAAAATATCTGTGTCTGTTTTACCCTTTGTTTTCTTTCTGAGAAAGTAGGGGGGTGCAGAACAGTTTGAGCTCACACAACATATGCTGCTGCTTGCTGTGCAGTACAGCAGGAAAGGTTCATTAGGAAAACTTAAAAAAAAATTGTTAACAGCATCATATAAAGTTTTGCTGTTCAGACTTTTGGTCTTATATCACCAAGCTACACAAGGCACAAAATTTCACCATGTTCTGCTTAGGCTGCTAGAAACCTTCCCCCTACTTTTCTATGAAAAGGGCAATGTGGCATCTGGCCACGCTTGTGCTGAGCCTTCACCAAAGCTCCGACTTGGGCACTGAGGCACTGGGAGCTAAAGCAGGCAAACAGATGAAGTCATGGCACTTTCAATAATGCTTTGTAGAGGTGTTGGCCATGAACTTTGAGCTATACCACTGGCTGCAGATCAGGTACTTGGTGTTCTGCCTCTGAGACTGATGGCAGGCAAGGATGGCAAGGAGAGCTGCAGGGCTGGCAAGGGGAGAGCTGCAGGGCTGCTGTGGTCCAGCTCACTGCCTCCTTGCCTCCCCTTGCTGTGCTGAGCTTGCCTGAGCTGTCTCAGTTGTTAACTGTAGCTAAATTATCTGCCTCCCCTTTTTTCTACCATCGTAGTATTTTCTGCACATGGTTATAGCTAGTGGGATTGGAAGTCCTGGGAATTATGGCTGGTGGCAGGCAGGGGTGAGGGCAGTCGCAGTCAGACTTCTCTGGTTGTCCCCAGAGGACACCCTGGTCAACCTTCAGCTCTGTATCAGGCAGTGTCAGGCTGCCTGTCAGGCAGTATAGATTTGCAAACTGGTTTTGTTTTTCCCTAGCTAATTAGACACCTTCTCCTTTCTGGCCTTTCACACCTTCTCCCCCTTCTTAAGCTGTCACATCAGGTGTGCTGGTACAGGCAGTCTGTGCAGTTTTGCACACACCAGACCATGGTTAAAAAATAGCACCCAAAATCCCAAGTTTTTCAGTCTGGTGTTACAGGATAAAGTTACTTGAATGTCAGACTTTGACAGTCCTCCCACTGTTCCTGCCTGCTGCTTTTCATCTCCAAGAAACAGTTTAGGTCATTCATGTTGCAGTCTATCTGCTGCTCTGCTCGGCTTAGGGCAAACCTCAGTAAGAGTGCAAAGCCTGCTAAAAAGGTGCAAGAGAACACCGGAGTGGCTTGCACTAGCCTGGTGGCAAAGGCAATGTGATGTTGAACTCTGCTGTTCATGCAGGCTCATTCCCCATGTCATTTTAACTAATAGACATAATCACAGTCTCACAGTATATTAGAGGTTGGAAGGGGCCTCAAGAGATCATCAGGTCCAACCCCTCCTGCCAGAGCAGCATCACTCAGGGTAGTCTGCACAGGAATGCATCCAGGTGGGGTTGGAAAGTCTCCAGAGAAGGAAACTCCACAGCCCCCCTGGGCAGCCTGTTCCAGTGCTCTGTCACCCTCACTGTAAAGAAGTTTCTCCTCATGTTGAGGTGAAATCTTCTCTGTTCAAGTTTGAACCCATTGTTCCTTGGCTTATCACTGGGAACCACCCAAAAGAGCTTAGATAGCTAAGGTGAGGATCCACCTTCCTTTCCACCAGCTTCCTGCATGGTCATCTCTAGTGAGGAGGGGTGAAGTTAAACACTGACAATGCAGCATCTTAAACTTACAAAGTTTTCCTGTCCTTGCACTTTAAGCCTTAGAGAGAAGCTGGGATGGGGGTTTCAGCAAACAAATTTCAGGCATAACTTTCTTAAAGATTCATCAAGGATCATTGAAGTATTTCAGTCTTTTTGTCTCTCTGCATCTTATTTAATAGGAAATTTGCTTTTTCTCCAGAGCACCTATGTGTAGGAAAGAGAGAATAATAACTAGTCCTGGTCAGTTATTTGATGGGAGAATAGTATTCTTTCAAAATATGGTTTGGTTTGGTTTGGTTTTTTGTTGATTCATGGAAGCTCAAATGTTTTGTGGAAACATTTATTTTTGGTGAAAAAAAAAATAACAAACCATTGACTTTTTTTTTTCTAGATAGCATCAAAATATTTCATTCTGGCAAGGTCAAAGTGTTTTCCTCTGACTTGCATTTGACCTTACTGTTGTTAAGCATAACTAATACAAATACAAGGGAAAGCTGAAGTGTTACAGTCGGAGGGAAGCACTACCTTGTCTCAAAGAATTGCTTTATCCTCCTCAAAGTAAAGGATGACCAAAGAACTTGTTGGGATCTCTGAAATCACACAGAAGGAAGTTCTGCTGATCAGAAAACCTTGACTTGTATTTCTACTTTTCTTACCACTCAGTGGAAACCAAACTTCAGAATGTTGTAGTTTCTCCCTGACTGCACAATCTTCAGTTCTTTGAATAGGGTTAGAGCTGTGGGCTGCACAGGCAAATATTGTAACAATGCAGTAGGAATGGTTTCTACAGATTCTGAATGTGTAGACAAGCTGCTGCTCCAGAACTTGCAGCAAAGCAGGTTGCTTCCTGGCCATGTGTTGCATTTATTGAAGGATAAATTTGGTAAGAGATGAATCCCCTCACATTCTAGAGATTAGGGGAACTCAGGGTGGCTGGAAGCATCCCCTAGCAGGCAGGTCAATGATTAGCATTACTGTAGGCCATTACTCTGCCCTGTTGAGGCCTCATCTGGAATATTGTGTCCAGTTCTGGGCCCCTCAGCTCAAGAAGGACCTCAGGGAACTGCTTGAAAGAGTCCAGAGCAGAGCCACAAAAATGCTGAAGGGAGTGGAACATCTTCCTTACAAGGAGAGCCTGAGGGAGCTGAGGGCTCTGGAGCTTGGATAGGAGGAGCCTGAGAGGTGACCTCATTGCTGGTGATAAAGATGTGCAGGGGGAGTGCCCAGAGGCTGGAGCCAGGCTTTGCTGGGTGATGCCCAATGCCAGCACAAGGGGCAGTGGTGGAAGCTGAGTCATAGGAAGTTCCATGGAAACAGGAGGAAAATGTTTTCCCTGTGAGGGTGCCAGAAGACTGGAAGAGGCTGCCCAGGGGGGTTGTGGAGTCTCCCTCTCTGGAGATATTCCAGACCTGCCTGGCTGTGTTCCTGTGTGATCTGCTCTGGGTGCTCCTGCTCTGGCAGGGGGTTGGACTGGATGAGCTTTGGAGGTCCCTTCCTACACTCCAAAGAAGCAGGCAGGTGCACAGAAGTGTGGTTGATGTTTGCACAGCACACTCCGGTTCCTCAAGCTTGCCGGTGATAAATGCACTAAACTGCATCATGGCCACCTGGCTCTGAAATACAATTGTAATTACAAGCATAAAGTCTCCCAGGGAGGCAATTGGAGCAGCCAAAGTGTGAATCTTACTCAAAAGGCACTCCTTCGAGGGGGGTGAGGGGTGTCCTGGTGTAACACAGCGTGCTGTCACAAGCCAGCCCTCCACACAGAGATCAGGAGGGAAAGGCACACAAAAAGCCCTGGGCTGACATAGGAGGTTAATGAAATGATTGCAGTGTGCAGTTACCTGAGCCTGTCCCACAGAGAAGCACATCAACAGCAGGAACAGCAGCAGAAGCCAGTAACAAAACCACTGCCACTCCCTGCAAGCCCACAGGCAGCCCGATGGAAAAGTCCAACAGCCCTAAAGCAGCATCAGCAAGCAGCAAGACCTCATGTCACAGTCTGAGCTGCAAGCCCCAGGCCCCTTTGCTCCAGCACTGCCATTGCACAGCTGGCAGGGTGGCAGCATGGTGTTGAGCACTCACCAGCAGATTCAGTTCAGGATAGGGGTGGGGAGAGGCAAACCCATCAGAGTGTCCCTGCTGTGTGACATTACACTCTCATCCCTACTTCAGATCCGAAACCAGGGCAATATTTATACCTTCTTTATAATGTTGTGCAGAATGTTGGCTGTGGCCAAGGCATTGTTCCGTTATCAGCTGCACAAGCACTTCAGCTATCTTGCAGGTGAGCAGGGGCAGAATGGTTCTGCAGAGCAGCTCAGGGAAGAAAAGCCTCTGCCTGTCCTGTGTTCCTTCCCAGTGACATAGCACAGATCACCAAATCTTCACCCAGCTCCTCTGCCTACTCTGGGCATCATGGCTTATAAATAATACAATAAATAAATATATATAATTATATATAAAATTAGGACAAGGGGCAACGGATGTAAACTGCAGCACAGGAGGTTCCACCTCAACATGAGGAGGAACTTCTTCACTGTGAGGGTCCAGAGCACTGGAACAGGCTGCCCAGAGAGGTTGTGGAATCTCCTTCTCTGGAGCCTTTCCAGCCCTGTCTGGATGTGTTCCTGTGTGACCTGTGCTCGATTCTGTGGTCCTGCTCTGGCAGGGGCTTGGACTGGCAGATCTCCAGAGGTTCCCTTCCAATCCCTAACATCCTGGGAGCCTGTGATATTCTTGTGCTTTCAGCAGCATGAATAAAGAGAGCTGTTTTGCCTCTCTTATATGATTTGAAGCATTCTCCATTATAGCTTGATGCAACCAGCTACACAAAGGTATCAAATGAGGACAAAATGTGCATCATATGGAGGAGCTTCTGCACGAGAAGAGGTCAATTGGATAAAGGCTCATCAGCTGATGGAAGGGACAGTGCAGAAGTCAAGCCTGGCACAGAGAAGCTATAGAAAATATTGGTTGTTGTTCCTTACAATACTATAAACAAACACCTGTTATAGAATGTTTTTCACACACAGCAAATTTAATTTGGGAGTTCACTGGCATTCAGTGTTTTGTGTAACACAAGGGTAAATGGTTTCATAAATTAAAAGAAAATACCTCTTATGGAGGAAATGTCTTATCAAGAGCTTTTAAACCCACCCAGGCAAATGCAGCCTCTGTTAAACTGATAGCTAGAAGCTGAGAGCAAATATTTTGGCAAATGTTGTTCTGCACTGAGCTTGCTCTGACTCTTTTCATAAGCAGCTGCTGCCAACTAGTTGGTGATGATGTGGATTTTTGGTTGTTCCAAGTGTGGCTCTTCTCATTTTCAGTGGGAATGAAGATCTTTGATACAGACAAATAAATTTCCAGTGTATCTATCAGCGCTGAGTAGCCATTATACAATTCAAAAGCAATCTGGCAAATAGAAATGGTTGACATTACTTTGTTCTGTGAAGAACAAGTTCCCTGCTTTTCATTGCCTTGTTCTTAGCTAAATGACCACTTTTCTTCATGCACCAGAGCAATCCCAGACATATCTGGTGAAATTATGCTGTTAAATGTGAGAAATGCCTGGATACCAGGATGGAAAACTCTCCAGTTTAGAAGACACATGTACCTGTGCCTGCCAAAAGTGAAAGAACAGAATCCTTCAGAAGAAACTCTTATTGGTAATGAGAGAGAACTTAGAGATGCTGAGCCCAGGGAGCAGCTCGCTGCAAATGCAGACACCTCCCTGTTGCTCAGGTTACAGCTGGTATGGTGTGAAGCCAGGAACAAACCCTCCTGAATGCACCATGCTGTGCCAATTATCATCATTTTCCCGTGCTTGTTAGAAGTGACATCATTAGCAGTACCAGCAAGGGCCTTGGCTGTGAGGTCAGCTTAGCCATCTCGTGGCTGTTAGAATTGCCACCAGACTGCTCTGAAACCCCTTGCACTGTCTTCTGTTCACAGTGTCTCTCTCCTTCTTTCCAGTGCTGAGACCTCCAGGGACTGTGAGTATTGTTTGCAGGTCTGGGAAGACAAACCCAAAAGGCATTCTGCCTGCTTTCTCTTCCCTCTTTGTACAGGGGCTACTAAGGGGGTGTTTTAATTGGTAGAAACAATGTCTACAGAGAAGGAGGAAAATTACACCAGCATTGGAACTAAACCTTCTTGGAAAGAGTGCAGACCCTCTCCTTGCTTGAGGAATCTTTAGCCAGTCCTGGTCAGAAAGGTGACAGCATGCCTGTGAAGAACCACAGAATCATAGAATCGTCATAGAACCACAGAATCATAGAATCACAGAATCATAGAATCATCATAGAATCATAGGTCATAGAACCACAGAATCATAGAATCATAGAATCATAGAATTATAGAATCATAGAATCATCATAGAATCATAGGTCAGAGAACCACAGAATCATAGAATCACAGAATCATAGAATCATCATAGAATCATAGGTCATAGAACCACAGAATCATAGAATCATAGAATCATAGAATTATAGAATCATAGAATCATCATAGAATCATAGGTCAGAGAACCACAGAATCATAGAATCACAGAATCATAGAATCATCATAGAATCATAGGTCATAGAACCACAGAATCATAGAATCACAGAATCATAGAATTATAGAATCACAGAATCATAGAATCACAGAATCATAGAATTATAGAATCACAGAATCATAGAATCACAAAATCACAGAATCACAGAATCACAGAATTATAGAATCACAAAATCATAGAATTATAGAATCACAGAATCATAGAATCACAGAATCACAGAATCATAGAATTATAGAATCACAGAATCATAGAATCACAGAATCATAGAATTACAGAATCATAGAATCACAGAATCATAGAATTATAGAATCACAGAATCATAGAAGCATAGAATGGTCTGGGCCAGAAGGGACCTCCAAAGCTCATCCATTCTGACCTCCCTGCAGTCCCCAACTAGATCAGGCTGCCCATAGCCCTGTCAAACCTCACCTTGAATATCTCCAGGGAAGGAACCTCAAGCAGCTCCCTGGGCAGCCTGAACAATGAAGCTGGCTGTTCTCCTGACTGCTTGGGGAAGGTTGTTCTATAGTCTCACTTGGTTCAGGGCACAGGAAAGCCTACTTGTTCTCAGCCTAGTTTATTCAAGTAATAACCATTTCTTCTTGAAATAAGAAGCAACTGAACCCTTGCAGAGGGCAGAATGGCAGGGCCAACATTTTCCCTTTTACAGCAAATGGTTATTATGAAATCTGTTTTCTTTCTGGTTTTCTGTTTGTTTTGGTTTTGTGGGTTTTGTTTTGTTTTTTTTTTTAATGAAAGTTCTTTTATTTTTAATATGATTTTCCTTTTCCCATGTATTGGAAAGCCAGAAATAAGCTATTTCATTCTGACCTTTCCGTAGCATTTTTCCATTGGGACAGTAATGGTAGGTTATTTATCATTTTCCTGGGAAGGAATAGATTTGCTGTCTGTTCTCTTGGGGAAACCTTGCTTTCACTTGTTTCATTAACTAAATGTGCTCATTATTCAGTCTCAAGTGTCTGCCTGGGGTGTAGCCCCTCTAATGATTAAGCTTTCCTGGCAAATCAACACTGTGGTGAATGTTTATGGTACTTAAATATGTCTCACAGTTCATTTATTTTTCTGTTCCCTCTCAATTAACATCAGGTTTGCCTTTTGCTTTGTTCCTTTGTCTCCATATCCACTGACAACATCTCAGCTTTCACTATTAATTGTCAGGGTTGTGTTTTCATTATCATACACAGCCAGGACAGCGAAGCCCTTCCATAGCTAATTTCCTAAGGGTAACTCTCACATGTTACTTCTCTTACTCTGCTGGCTTTGCAGGATTTGCAGTGAAGCCAGTTATTTAAAACCTTGCACAGGGAAAGAAATCCCTTTCACACTCTCCCCACCTGCCTATCACACAAACCTTCACACACAATATGCATAGAGTATTGTTCCAGAACTCAGATCCACTGTTCCCAAGTGAATAGTTCCTATTCAACTCCTGTGCAAAACCCATTTGAGAAGTGGAAACCCTTCTCTGGAGTCACCCTACTATTTTGGTCATGTCAATTGTTTATTTGACTTCATGAAGCAATCATTTTTAGTAATGTAATGAAGGATGTAATTATTAATCCATCTTTCAGTATATTAGTATATCCCTTCCAAGCTCCTGGTTATCCTCCTGGTTAGGGATTAACTGTGGCCAGGAGTGGATTAGCTATGTAATATCAGCTGGAAATGAGAGATCCTGATTTAACTTCCCAGCTCATTCTCTAACCATTTCCTCCCTAGGCTGACAGAGAGTATTCATCCTTCTAAACTAGAGCTAGCAGAGCCAAAGAGATGAGTCTGCCCTGCCTGCCAGCTCCACTCAGCAAAGCTGTGTAGGCTCCCAGATGAGCACTGCAAGCTTTCCATGATGAGAGTGTATGGCAATGACTGTACTAATAAATACCAGATCCTGGAAATGAGCTGGCATATGAACCCCATAATTATCTGCTCACTCCCTCGCTGCATCCCAGAATTCTGAAGGAACTGGGTGCTGTAGCTGCACTCACCATAGTGTTTGAAAAGTCCTGAGGCAGTCAGGCAGTTTGAGGCAGTCAGCTGAAGTCCCTGGAGACTGCAAGAAGGGAAACCTTACTGTGACCTTCCAGTATCTGAAGGGGGCCTACAAGAAAGCTGGGGAGGGACTTTTTAGGATGTCAGGGAGGGATGGGGATAAGGGGAATGGAGCAAAACTAGAAGGGGGTAGATTCAGGTTGGATGTTGGAAAGAAGTTCTTTGCCATGAGTGTGGTGAGACACAGGCACAGGTTGCCCAGGGAGGTGGTGGAAGTCTCATCCCTGGAGGTTTTTGCAGCCAGGCTGGATGTGGCTGTGAGCAACCTGCTGTAGTGTGAGGTGTCCCTGCCCATGGCAGGGGGGTTGGAACTGGATGAGCTTTGAGGTCCCTTCCAACCCTGACAGTTCTATGATTCTGTGAAACATTACACCCAGTTTTAAAAAGCATTAAAAAAGAGGACACTGGAAGTTACTGACCTGTTAGCCTCAACTCTGTGCCTGGGAAGATCACGGAACAGATCCTCCTGGAAACTGTACTGGAACATAGGGAGCCTAGGAAGGTGATTTGAGACAGCCAACCTAGTGGCTTTCTATGATGGTTTAACTACATCAGTGAACAAGGAAAGACCAACAAACGTCATCTATCTGGAGTTTTGACACAGTCCCCCACAATATCCTTCTCTGTAAGCTGAAGAGATAAGGATTTGATGGGTGGACTTTCCAGTGGATAGGGAATTGGTTAGATGATCACATACAAAGGGTAGTGGTTAATGGCTGGGTGCCCAGATGAAGAGAGGTGTCAAGTGGCATCCCTCAAGGGTCTTTGCTGGGAGTAGTGCTGTTCAATATCTTCTTCATCAATGATATTGGCAGTGAGATTGAGTGCACCCTCAGGAAATCTCTGGATGATGCCAATCTGAGTGGTGCAGTTGATGAGACTGAAGGATGGAATGGGTGTCATCCAGGGGGACCTGGACAGGCTGCAGAGGTGGCTGAGGAGAATCTCATGAGGTTCAATAAGGCAAAGTGCAAGGTGCTGCACCTAGGTTGGGGCAATCCTCAATATTAGTACAGTCTGGGGGAGATGATGAAATTGAGGGCAACACTGCAAAAAAGGGTTTGGGGGTACTGGTAGATAAGAGCTGGACTTGAGGCAGTAATGAGCACTGGCAGCCCAGAAGGCCAGTGGCAGCCTGGACTGCATCAAAGCAGTGTGGCCAGAGATGGAGAGAGAGGATCCTGCCCCTCTGCTCTGCTCTGCTCTGCTCTGGGGAGACCTCAGCTGCAGGGCTGTGTCCAGCACTGGGGTCTCCAACACAAGAGAGACATGGACCTGCTGGAGCAGGTCCAGAGGAGGCCACAAAGATGATCAGAGGGCTGGAGCACCTCTCCTATGAGGACAGGCTGTGAGAATTGGGGCTGTTCAGTCTGGAGAGGAGAAGGCTCCAGGGAGACCTTACAACTACATTTCAATATCTGATATGTCTTCATCTTGAAAGATTTTCCAAGACCCTGTAATTTCTGTCTAATTTCCATCTGGTTTCTCTCCACCAGCTTGGTCACACACCAATATTCCTAAGGGGAATTTACAGCCTTCTGCAGCAAATGCTGCAGGAACTGCTAGTCTAATGACAAGGGCTTGCTGGCTAAAGCAGGTGCCGTTGGTTTTCCCTTTATGTTAAGAACAAAGTGCTTAGCAAAGAGAGAAGTCCAGTGGTGGATTTAGGAACCTACACATGAACTTCTGAATCTTCTTGCTCTTAAAACATGCAGGCAGAACATAACCTAAACCCCAGAGAGTTAGTAGTCACTTTACACAAAAAACCCAAGACAAAACACCAAAAACCAACAAACTAAACTTGAAGGAAGATTCTCAAGCCCAGGATTTCCTCCTTTAAAGGGACTAAAGTAGGCAGCAAGCTGCAGAGCACATCTTGCCAGGGACCTCCCCTTTCCTAACCCTACAAGTCTTGCATTAAGTACTGAGGATGAAGGGGGGGGGCGGGGGGGGCAGTAGAGGAAGACTGCAATCTCTTTTGTCATCATTACCTATTCTTTATTTTGGGAGTCACACACTCTTCAAGGAGACATGGAACTCACACCTTCCAGTCTAGGGAGGGCACTGAACCCTGGTATCCAAGTTCCTAAACTGATCCTGCTTAGCATTTAGCTCCTAGCATATTAAAAATTATTTCCATCTATGACATCCTGAAGCAAAAAAAATCAATCCCCATTGTGTACAGTTGTGAAGTCTTCAGCTGTCAGGTGGAGTTTTGCTTGCTTATGTGACAGTTTGCTCCTAATGTGGAGTTAAAGGGATGATGGCTGCAGACCATGTTTTTGAAGAGATTCTTTTGCCATCAGGCTTTTAAAATTGAAGAGATTACCCAAACATCATAAGCCTATTATTATTTACATGAATTTAAGCAGGGACAGGAGGACATCTGTCTGAGAAAAGCAACACAGTTTTAACCTTCTTAGAATAGATTTCTTTGGTGTCAGCTTTGACTTGACTGAGAGTCCTTAGGAGTAAGATGTTGTTTTTTAAAAAGGTGAACAGACTGTGCTCACCCCTTCAGATCTCTACAATACACTGTACATGTCTGCTGTTCAGAGGAGTGAAGAAAGACAGAAATATTTTGGTCATGCTTGACAAATACAAATTTCACAGAATCACAGAAACATTCAGGTTGGAAAAGCCCCTCAGGAGCACCAAGGCCAACCTAGAACCCTACTCTGCAATGCTCACCCCTAAACCACAGCCTCAAGCACCACAGCCAAACCACCTTCAAACATAGCCACATCCAGGGACTCCACCACCTCCCTGCCCACCACATTCCAGTGCCTGACCACTCTTGCCCTGAAAAAATTCTTCCTACTGTCCAGTCTAAACCTACCCAGTGGCAGCTTAAGGCCATTCCCTCTTCTTCTATCACTAATGACCTGGGAGAAGAGACCAGCACCAACCTCTCCACAACCTCCTTTCAGGGAGTTGTAGAGAGCCAGGAGGTCTCCCCTCAGCCTCCTCTCTTTCAACTAACCATCCCCAGCTCCTTCAGTCTCTCTTCATCACATTTCTTCTCCAGGCCCTTCCCAGCTTCCTTGCCCTCCTCCTTTGCTAGCTTACACCACAGAGCTTGCAGTATCCAACAGGGAAATTCAATTACATTCAATGCCATGGCTGAACAGTAGGTAACACAGAATGTGGGAAATGATTCTTGTGTTTTTCTCCAGACAATGTTTAATCCATGGGAAATTATTTTAAGCAGAATGTAAGAAAATTATGTAGAAATTATTAGCCTCATTCTCAATTTCCTAGTCCCAGAGTGTTAAGGACAGGTGCAGCTGGAGAAGGATCAGATGGGAGTCTGTCTTTCTTTTGATCTCTCTGCACTCCTGCCCCAAGTAAACGGCAGGTTGCAGGAGAGAAGAGGAAGCTTCAGAAACCAACAGTCTGAATGAAATAACTTTTGAAGTAAAATACAGGACAGAGGGAACATGTACAGGCTATGTTACTCTCCCAGTTGTTTTCTCTGTGGACATCATCTGGTAAAGAGATTTGAAGCCTACTGTCTGGCACAAAACCTAGTTTGAAGGGAATCTCAGTTACTTTAATCCATTTTCAGTAAAACATGACCATTTTTATTCCTGCAGCAAGCAGGCTTTCCATTAACATCCAGTTGTGAGGTAGTCTGAGCCATTAATTTATTTTGCCATTGTATTTCCTTGTGTAGAGAAGATTGTGAATTGGAGCATCACCTCTGGGGACAGGTATGAGTGTCCATTTTGGGTAGGGTAAAACATTATCCTAGACTTTTAAGCTTGGGTAAGACACTACAGACTTCAAAGCTTGGGACATGAATGGTTTGCACCATCAATAACTCCAGATGTTATTTACTAATAGTATCAACATGGGTCAGACTGCAGGTACAGCATGGAGGAAACAAACTGACATACAACCCAAGAGTTTGGAACAGATGCTTATAATAGATACAGACTAAACAAACCAAAGCAAAACAACAACCACAACCAAACCAAAACCACAACACCAAACAGCTGAAGGTAGCTCCCAGTGATGGCCATAAAGATTGTTTTAGATCTTTTGTGTTTTGCACCACCTGCATGCCAGTGATGCTGACGTACTGCAATACTTAAACATTAAAAACTACTTCTGCTTTGTTTGCATTTTCATGTGCTAGGCAAGAAAAACAAAACAAAACAAGGAAAATGATGCTCATGGTAACAAAACTTAGACTCCAAACAACTGATTTTGAAGGTGGACTTGCAATATCATTTACTACTTAAAATCACAGAATCATAGAACCATTTCAGTTGGAAAAGACATTTATGATCATCAAGCCAAATCATTATTTAACTCTATCATGTCTGCTGCCAAACCATGTCCCTTAGCAACACATTTCTGTGCCCATCACCTCTGGGGATGGGCATTCAACCACCTCCCTGGGGAGCCTATTGTAGTGTTTATAACCCTTTCAGTGAAGAAGTGTCTTCTAATATCTGATCTAAACCTCCTGTGACACAACTTGAGGCCATTTCCTCTCATCTAATCACTTGTTACTGGTGAGAAGACACCAACACCCACATTGCTGCAATCTCCCTGCAAGTAGAGAACAAGGTGATCTCCCCTCAGCCTCTTTTTCTCCAGATCTGGGGAACACCACTAGTGACTGGATTTAACTTCATTCACTGCCACTCCTGGTATTACATTGCCATCTCTTTGTTTGGAGAAGCAGGAGCAGAGAACCTATGATCCAGATTGACCTTCACAGTGAAAGCTCTCATGTTCTCATGCAGAATAAGGCTGACCTTACAGAAGTGTCTGGGACTGGATGGCACACAGCCAAGGGTACTGAGCAAGCTGCTGCAGTGCTCACCAAGGCTCTTCCCTTCATTCACCAGCAGTCCTGGCTAGCTGGGGAGCTCCCAGCTGCCTGGAGACTGGTAAACATGAGATCCAGCTAGAAGAAGAGCAGGAAGGAGGACCTGGGGAACTACTGATCTGTCAGTCTGACCTCTATGCCAGCCAAGGTCATGCAGCAGCAGCAGATCATCTTGAGTGCCACTCTGCAGCATGTGCAAGCAACCAGGTGATCAGGCCCAGTGAGTGTGGGGTCATGCAGGGCAGGTCCTGCTTGACAAACCAAATCTCCTTCTGTGACAAGGTGACCTACTAGGGGACGAGGGAAAGGAGATGGATGGTGTTTAACTGGACTTCTAAAACCTTTGACACTGTCTCCCACAAAATCCTCCAGGAAAAACTGGCTACACGTGGCTTGGGTGGGTGAATGTTTGTCTGGGTTGAAAACTGGCTGGGTGGCCAGACCCAAAGAGTGGTGGTGAATGGAGATGAATCCAGTTGGTGGCTGGTCACAGGTCGTGATCCCCAGGGCCAGCCTTGTTAATATTTTTATCAATGAACTGGATGAGAAGATCAAGTGCTCCCTCAGAACTTTGGCAGTGACACTAAATTGAGTCTGAGTGTTGATCTGCTTGAGGGTAGGAAGGCTCTGCAAAGGGATCTGGACAGGCTGGGTCAAGAGAGCCAACAGCCTCCTTCCCTGTGAGCAGCTGAGACAACTGGGGCTGCTTAATCTGGAGAAGAGGGGAGACACTGACCTTGGGGTTGTTTTCATAATAGTAACAAGAGCAAAGGAAAGAGCATTTAAGTGATTTTTTTTTTTTGTACTGCAAGTCAGAGGGAACTGACAAACACCAAACCACCAAAATCCCCCCAACAAACTATGATACATCATTGTTTGGAATTGTTAGAGCAATAACCTACATTTTCTTCCCTTCCTTTAAATTTAGAGGGAGTTTGATACAATTAAAAAAACAACCAACTAGAAAACCCCCAAAACCTCTCACATTTATTTCCTAAGCTAAATAATTTCATTAATCACTGAAGATGACACTGGGACATAATTGGCTATGCTGATTAATGAAAAGGTTTATCTAAGGAAATAGATATGAGAGGCTTTAGAATGAGTGTAAGGCAGATGAAACCAGGATACAGGCAAGACGGAGTTCCATGTCCCAGTGAGGTATCAGCTGGGCCTCAGCAGTCCCCTTTAGCCTGGCTTTTGGGTTGGTTGGGCTTTGTCACCAGTGCTCTGCCACAAATTTGAAGACAATTAAAAACTATTGGTATCAAATGCTTATGTTCTTCTCCAGCTGGATTAGAGACAGGGAACGGACACATGAGGCTGACTTTTTAAACACACATATCTGGTTGATCATTTGCCAAACCAGGAGCATGTTTGAGTCTTCCAGAATGTGTAGGCTTTCCAAAAGGCATCTCTTTTGTTTCAGGCCAAGACATGTGTTTAAAAAAGAAATACAAACCAAAACCAAACAAAAAACATCAACAAAACAAAAAAACAGGAAAGGAAAGATAATTCTCCCTCTTGTTTGAGAGAAAGAGATGTGCTGCCTCTGGGACATCTGGAGAGAGCAGAATTACAGGAATGCAGACAGGATTTAACCAGGACAATCATGGAAAGCAAATTCTATTGTGCATTCCACAAAACTGCCTGTGTGGAAGCCCAGCAGTGTGAGACTTCACACCCATGTGCTGCCATCAGAGAGTTGTTCAGTTTGGAAGCATAAACACTTAGGAAAAGGAGATGTTGGGGGGTAGGTTGAATTTTCTATACATGACTTTGAAGCCAGTGGAAGGGAAAGGAACTTGTGTACTGTGTATGTACAAAGAATTGCTGAACTCCTCAGGGAGCTGGACAGTTCCTGCTCTTTAGTATGTACAATGTCTTTGTTCCACATGCAGCTTGGAGTGTGATAGCAATATGCAATCCTTAGCTAGCAGAGCAATTAAAACACCTCTCCTCATCATATAATTATATCTCTGGAGACAAGTATGAATTCCATGCTTACATTTTTAACCTTGAATATAATCTCCTGGTTCCTGTGTCTAACTTTGCATAAACTTCAAGCTGAAATTATTTTATCCTTGGAAGTGAGTAGCAGCAGTGATATTGCCTGAAAAAATGTCCAAAACTTCTAAGATGTCTTAGAATTAGTATAACAAATGTGATGGAACCAGCTTTGAAGTCATCTAGAGGCATACCCACAAAGATATTGATGTGTGTGAACTGGTCATGAGGTCCCACAGAGGAATGTCCCTGTTACAGCTGTGCTGATACAATGAGCATTGCTGCTTAAACATGCTATGAATTGGATAACCCAAGGTTGGTGTCAGTTTCCTTTCAATTCCTACAAACTCTTCTGGGTTGCAATGTCCACAGCATGTCCAGGTCAGGTGTGAAGTGACTTATCTCCACAAACTGCAAGCCAGGTATCAAATGTTGTGTAGCATATGGCTTGTATCTCCTTAAAGAATGTCAGCAAAGTCACAGTCACTTTATCTTTAAAAGATTCCTTCCATTCTGCTGAATGTGATTTCTTGGTGGAGATTTAGAATTTTTCCCTTTCTGTTGTGAGACTTGACTTTGGCAGTGAGAACTTGCAACATTACAATGAACAACATTACAATAACCAAGGAGTAATTGAGGGCAACATCAACAATAAATAGAGGAGACAATAAGTATCTAATCCCTTCTGTTCATCAATGAAAACAAGTATTAGTAAATGCTTTAAAAGCATCTGGTCCTTGACAGTAGCTCTCTGTAAGAATCAACCAATAAGACAGGACAGAAATCTGTGCATGGAAAAAAAAGATGGATTTGAAGAAGGCTTAGCTTGCAGAAAAACAAAGACAGCAACTCTCTGTAACACAACAGCAGTGACAATCCAAAATTCCTTCTATCACAGAACCACAGTCTCACAGTACACTAGAGGTTGGAAGGGACCTCCAGAGATCATCCAGTCCAACCCCCCTGACAGAGCAGCAGCACCCAGGGGACTCCACACAGGAATGCAGCCAGGTGGGGTTGGAAAGTCTCCACAGAAGGAGACTCCACAACCTCTCTGGGCAGCCTGCTCCAGGGCTTTGTCACTCTCACTCAAAAGAAGTTTCTCCTTAATTTGAGCTGAAACCTTCTCTGTTCAAGTTTGTCTCTACTGGTCCTTGGCTTATTGCTGTGCACCACCCAAAAGAGCCTGGCCCCCTCCACTTGACCCCCACCCCTCAGCTATTAAGATACACTGATCAGATCCCTCTCAATCTTCTCTTCTCCACACTAAACAGCCCCAGGGCTCTCAGTCTCTCTTCACAGGGAGATGCTCAAGTCCCCTAAGCATCCTCCTGGCTCTTCCTTGGACTCTCTCCAGCAAGTCTCTGTCTCTCTTGAACTGAGGAGCCCCAAACTGGACACAGTCTTGCAGGTGTGGTCTCAGCAGGGCAGAGTAGAGGGGGAGCAGAACCTCCCCAGCCCTGCTGGCCACACTTTTCTTGATGTATCCCAGGACACCATTGGCTTTCTTGGCCACAAGTACACATTGCTGTCCCATGCAGAACTTGCTGTCCAACCTGCTGTAAGCAAGCTGTCCTTGTCAGTGTACTCCCAAAGCAGAATACACCCCAGAGCAATACAATCTCTTTCTTCTCATTCACTGGCCTTGATTTAAACTTCTTCTAAAACCAGAGTATTTCCAGGTCTATTTTAAAAAAACACTATTAAAAATTATATGAATGCTAGCAAAGGATTTTTGTGACCATCAATATACTTCTGAAAATTAGATACAGGTATTTAATATTATGACTGTAACAAAAGTCTGTCTGATTTATTTCTTAGTGTGATGGTTTGAAACTGTCTTTTTATTTTTTCCTTACAAAGTTCAAAACAGAGAAAGTGAAAGAGTGTAAATAAGTCACTATTGGGTGTAAGAAAGCAAAATACTGATTGTTCTAAACACTTCCATTGGATAGATAGAAATGTTTAAGAACTATTACCCAAAACAAAGTAGGCACTCTGCACATTCTGTATTCTGCAGTACGGGCAGTTGCTGGGCTGTCTGGCTGCTGTTTTCTTCTTCTTCTCTTCTGGCTGAAGATAACACACTGACCTTGGCAGCTAAGTTAACAACTTTCTGCTCTAACTAACTCTGCTTTCTGTCCAAGGGGGGCCTGGGGGGGAAGCTCCTGGGAGAGGAAGGCCCCTTTGGGAAGGGTCCCCTTTGGGGGGAAGCAAAGGAGGATTGGTTGTGCTTTTCTGTTGATTGTATATATTTGTAAATGTTGTGAATTTTGTATATTTGTACATATTCATTGCATTTCATCGTAGATTGTAGATTCTGCTTGTAAATACAGCTTTCATTTGCTTCCAGACTGGGCTAGCCTGGTTATTGTCGGTGGGGGGGAATTTCAGCTCACACTGACACACTTAGTCTGCAAGAGTTTCTACTGTAATACTTGAGGAAGGCTATATCCAAAATTTGCCCAAAACTTTTACTCTCCCTAGGATATGAGGCACTCATCTGCACACCTTTTCTTCTTTGCCTTAACTAAAACATTTAAGATTGTTTTGACACCACTTGTTCTGAGAGAAAAAAGCTTCCCTTTGTTACAGAAAAGGAGAGAAAGGTAATCAAAGTGATAAAAGAAACTGTCACATCTCATTTCCTTAAAAATGCAGGGCTAATAGATCCTAGCTGTCATATTTGCCATGGTTCTGACAACCCACGAATTAGAGGAATTCAGAGCATGACCCAAACTCTAAACCAAGCTTCTGAGCTGTGGGGTCAGTGTAGCCTGCAATGTGCTCTGGGACCTCACTAAAGACCTTTCCTGAGCTTACCAAATTCACTTTTCCATTTTACAAGATTTTTTTTTCCTGTGCAAGGAAGGTATCTGATAACTTTGGGGGTTTATGATATATTCTTTTTTTCTTTTTGTGAAACAATTTGTTCCCAGCCCAGATGTGTGATCAGATTTTGCCTAAAGTGGAGATGGACATCATGTGCAGCTGGGAACTTATTTAAGGTTTGAGGATTTTGTCTAGATTAAAAATGAGGTTTTATTTTAAACATAAATAATCAGACATCTTTTAGTTAAATAAAAAGTTAGGATCTCCATATCTAAGATCATAGAATCACAGAACTGTCAGGGACCACATCTAGTTCCAATGACCAGCCTGGCCTTAAAAACTTCCACCACCTCCCTGGGCAACCTGTGCCAGTGTCTCACCACTTTCATGGGGAAGAACTTCTTACTAAGGTTTAATCTAAATCTCCCCTACTTTAGCTTGGATCCATTCCCCCCACTCCTATCACTCCCTGACACCCTAGAAAGTCCCTTCCCAGCTTTCTTGTAGCCCCCTTCAGATCCTGGAAGGCCACAAGAAGGTCTCCTGGGAGCCTTCTCCTCTCCAGACTGCACAACCCCAACTCTCTCAGCCTGTCCTCATAGCAGAGCAGCTCCAGCCCTCTGCTCATCCTCGTGGCCCTTCTCTGGGCATGCTGCAAGTGAATTAAGAGTAAATTAGTGTAACAGTGTGAGAGCTGAAATACCCCCCACCCCCATGATCCATCCAAAAAATATCTTATTTGTTACTATCGAAAAAAAAATCACATAAATTATTTTCTAGTTGGCATATAAAACTGTGGAATGTTTATTTTTTATAATTTTTATTTTACAGTACACTGTTTCTGTGTGTGTACATTAGAATATATTCATAGACACGTGCCCTTGTGGCTGAGAGGGCCAAAGCCATTCTAGCCTGGATTAGAAGGGCTGTGATAGTAGGTCAAGAGAGGTTCTCCTCCCCCTCTACTCTGCACTGCTGAGGATGCAGCTGGAATGTTGTGTACAGTTCTGGAGCCCTCAGTTCAGGAAGGACATCAGGGAAAAGAAAAAACAAAGAAGGGAAGGGAAGGGAAGGGAAGGGAAGGGAAGGGAAGGGAAGGGAAGGGAAGGGAAGGGAAGGGAAGGGAAGGGAAGGGAAGGGAAGGGAAGGGAAGGGAAGGGAAGGGAAGGGAAGGGAAGGGAAGGGAAGGGAAGGGAAGGGAAGGGAAGGGAAGGGAAGGGAAGGGAAGGGAAGGGAAGGGAAGGGAAGGGAAGGGAAGGGAAGGGGAAAATCCCATTTTCCCAGAATTGTTCTCAATATGGAAGTGTTTGGTTCCTTCTTTACCAATGCCTGATAGATCTGGCAGCTCCCAGTTCTTCCTAAGGTGATGACTTAGGCCTGCTCTGGAAAGTAGCAGTCAGCACACTATGGATTATTTCCAGCCTACAATCACCTCTACTTTTCAGGCTATTGGTATTTCTTTTAAATAGAGCTTTCATTTGTTAGGCTTCCCAGTGGCTTTCCTAGGAGCACAGTGAGGCTGAGCTTGCCTCTTGACTCTCTTTTCTAGTGAGAGACAAGGGGGTGAGATCCTAAGGATCAATATCTTAGTGATTTGAACGGCTCTCACTTGGTTTTCCTTTTCATTCAGCACCAAAAAAAAAATCAATTGTCCACTCAGCTCCACTTTCAACAGCAGCAGAAGTTAGTGCAAATGTTTAATAAAGAGCAGTTTCATTTCATTTCAGCTTGTGTGTGTTCAGTGTGTTCAATTAGTAGGCAGGTGTTGTTAGGAATTTTAGATGACTCCAAACAAGCTGCGGCTTCCCATTCCAAACAGGTAACATTGCTGCTTTGACAACTGCTTTATGATTGTGGTGCTTTGCTGGCATGAGATTTGCCCTTTAGAAGGAACTGCAAACTCTCCATTTCACAGTTTCTAGCTCTGAATCTATCACACAAATTTAAAATGACAACTCCTCGTGGGCCAATTAATTTTTCCAAGCTATTTACTTGGATGAATATTTACTAAGCTGGCAGAGGAAATGTTTAATAAGAATGTGTTTGTCTACAGAATCTCAGCTCTTCCAGAGTGTTTTATTGAAGGTACTACACAATTCAAATCACTGGTACACAAGCTGTCTAGAAATCCCATTAGCAACTGCTAACCAAAACCTCTTCAGTTGTTTGCAGATGAAGGCACTGCACTCAGGCACTGGGTGTATCTTGAAGAACCATGTCAAGAAACGAGCTAAAGCTGAGCTTTGATAAACTTCAGCTTCTTGGAGAGCAATGAAGAAGTCAATTCAAAACATGATGATCTGAAAACCTCTCACTTAACTACTGCCAGGCATAGCAGGGAATGGGAATGGGGAAATCCCCTGGCACGCTGAAAATCACAGAAGTGTGTTGTTTGGAAAAGTCCTCTAAGATCGTCATGTCCCACTCTGGCCCTGTCCTTCCTTTTCCTACTGATGTATTTGAAGAAGCTCCTCTTGTTCTCTTTTACTTCCTTTGCCAGTTTTAGTTCCAAGAGGGCTTTGGCCTTCCTTGTTGCCTTCCTACATGCCCTGGCAACAGGTTTTCCACACTGTTGCTCTATTTTTCCCACAGGCAATTCATTACTCTAAGGGTCAGTTTACATTCCTGCTATCACCAGTTCCGGATTCCCACAACCCCTCCAGATAAGTACAAACACTATAGACCTCCTCTGGTGCGAAAGAAAGAAAATAGAGGAGGGCTGCTGGGAGATGTGATGGTCGGAGGCTGTCTAGGGTGCAGCGACCATGAGATAGTGGAGTTTTCGATATGCAGGGAAATAGGGAGGAGCAGTAACAGAATCCTCACTTTGGACTTCCGGAGGGCAAACTTCAGGTTGTTCAGGCAAATTATTTGGAAAGTTCCCTGGGTAACAGCCCTTAAGAAGAAAGGGGTCCAGGACGGTTGGACCTACTTCAAACAGGAGCTCCTAAAGGCACAGGAACTGGCAGTTCCCACATGCCGTAAGACGAGCCGGCGGGGAAGACGACCGGCCTGGATGAGCAAGCAGCTCCTGAAGGATTTAAGGGAAAAAAAGAGGTTTTTTTGCCTTTGGAAAGGGGGGGAGGCAACTAGTGATATGTTTAAGGATGTTGTTAGATCGTGTAGGAGAAAAATTAGAGAGGCAAAAGCACAGTTAGAAATTAAACTGGCCGCTTCTGTGAAGGACAACAAAAAGCATTTTTATAAATATATTAATGCTAAAAAGAGGGGCAAGAGGAGCCTCCACTCTCTATTGGATGTGGAGGGTAACATTGTAACTAAGGATGAGGAGAAGGCTGAGATTCTAAATACCTTCTTTGCCTCCATTTTCAACAGTAAGGCAGGAGGACTTCAGGATAACTGGCCTCCTGAGCTGGCCGATGGGGTCAAGGAGCAGTGTTGTACTCCTGAAATCCATGTGGAATTAGTTCGAGACTTGTTGAGTCACTTGGATATTCACAAGTCCATGGGACCTGATGGGATTCATCCTAGGGTGCTGAAAGAGCTGGCAGATGAGCTGGCCAAGCCTCTCTCCATCATTTTCCACCAGTCCTGGCTCACTGGAGAGGTCCCAGAAGACTGGAAACTGGCCAATGTGACGCCCATCCACAAGAAGGGACGAGCAGAAGAACCTGGGAAATACAGGCCTGTCAGCCTGACCTCAGTGCCAGGGAAAATCATGGAGCAGATTGTCTTGGGGGCAATCACTGCGCACCTGAAGGATGGCCAAGGAATCAGGCCCAGCCAACATGGATTTAGGAAGGGCAGGTCCTGCCTCACCAACCTGATCTCCTTCTATGATCAGGTGACCAGCCTGGTGGACGTGGGAAAGGCTGTGGATGTAGTCTACCTGGACTTCAGCAAGGCCTTTGACACTGTCCCCCACAGCAAACTCCTGGCCAAGCTGTCAGCCTGTGGCTTGGACAGCAGCACTGTGCTGGGTTAGGAACTGGCTGGAGGGCAGAGCCCAGAGAGTGGTGGTGAATGGTGCCACATCCAGCTGGCAGCCTGTCACTAGTGGTGTCCCCCAGGGATCAGTGCTGGGCCCCATCCTGTTCAATATCTGTATTGATGATCTTGATGAGGGGATTGAGTCCATCATCAGTAAATTTGCAGATGACACCAAGCTGGGAGCAGGTGTTGATCTGTTAGAAGGTAGAAGGGCTCTGCAGAGGGACCTTGACAGGCTGGACAGATGGGCAGAGTCCAACAGGATGGCATTCAACAAGTCCAAGTGCCAGGTGCTGCACTTTGGCCACAACAACCCCATGCAGAGCTACAGGCTGGGGTCAGAGGGGCTAGAGAGCAGCCAGGTGGAAAGGGACCTGGGGGTACTGGTCGACAGCTGCCTGAACATGAGCCAGCAGTGTGCCCAGGTGGCCAAGAGAGCCAATGGCATCCTGGCCAGCAGGAGCAGGGAGGTCATTGTACCCCTGTACACAGCACTGGTTAGGCCACACCTTGAGTCCTGTGTCCAGTTCTGGGCCCCTCAGTTTAGGAAAGATGTTGAATTGCTGGAGCATGTCTAGAGAAGGGCAACGAGGCTGGGGAGAGGCCTTGAGCACAAGCCCTATGAGGAGAGGCTGAGGGAGCTGGGACTGTTTAGCCTGGAGAAGAGGAGGCTCAGGGGTGACCTCATTGCTGTCTACAACTACCTGAAGGGAGGTTGTAGCCAGGAGGGGGTTGGTCTCTTCTCCCAGGCAACCAGCAGCAGGACAAGAGGACACAGTCTCAAGCTGTGCCAGGGGAGGTTTAGGCTGGAGGTGAGGAGAAAGTTCTTCACAGAGAGAGTGGTTGGCCATTGGAATGGGCTGCCCAGGGAGGTGGTGGAGTCACCATCCCTGGAGGTGTTCAAGAGGGGATTGGACGTGGCATTTGGTGCCATGGTTTAGATAGTCATGAGGTTTAGGGTGACAGGTTGGACTCGATGATCTTTGAGGTCTCTTCCAGCCTTCTTGATTCTATGATTCTATTTTGTGGTACAACAGCTGTACTAGATGGTTGCCTTGGCTCTTAGATTTTACTCAGACTGGAGGTTGTGGAGAATTGGCTTTGCCTACTGTTAGAAAAACCCTGAAGATGTCATGCCTTGGTATAGAACTTACATGGGGTTTGCTGTTCTTCTGCTAGTAGAAATGGAAAAGACATATCTGGGTAGAAAATGAAGGAGAACTGCAAAGAGGTTGGTTTCAAGTTTCATTTCCATTCAGCTCATGATCTTTTTTTACTTTCCTACAAGATAATTAGGGATATTCCATGAAGAAATAGACTTTATCTGGTACACCATTACTGTACTCTGATCGAAAGGGTAACAAATGAAAAGAGAGAGTCATTATCTAAGGTATGGCATAAGAAGTTACATGAGTCTTGGAACAAGTTAGTATTCATCAACAGTGGTGAGGTATTCAGAGAATGACTTTCTACAGCTCTGGAGGTGCTCACAGGTCGTAAAGAGCTAAACAGATAACAAATAATGGCAATAATGACATCAAGTACAGCAAATATGCAACATGTAATCAATATAGAAATGGCAAAATTAACAGAATGTTTAATCAGATTTTATTGCCTGTGTTATTCAATTAGTTTCACTGTAATTTCTTTAATTTTAAAGTAAGATTTTATATGTTCATTTTACTGTGGGTCCTTGTCCCATGCTTGTGCCTCTCTGACAGATGTGACATAAAGCTAATTTAAGAGCTCACTATGCAAATGTGCAGTGGCAGTCATACTCACTGCAAGCACCAAGGAGATGGCATTTCTAAAGCCCTCATTTCATAGAATCATAAAATGCCTCAAGTTGGAAGGCACCATAAAGATCATCAAGTTCCAACCCCCATGCCATGGACAGAAACACCTCCCACAAGCCCAGGCTGCTCAAAGCCTCATCCAGCCTGCTCTTAAACGCTTTCAGGGATAAGTATTCACAGCTTCTCTGGGCAACCTGTTCCAGCATCTCACCACTCTCACAGTGAAGAATTTTTTCCTAATGTCCAATCTAAACCTACCCTGCTCTGGTTTAAAACCATTGCTCCCTGTCCTATCACCACATGCCCTTATCAATAGTCTCTCTGCATCTTTCCTCTAGGCCCCCTTCAGGTACTAGAAGGCTGCTAAAAGGTCTTCATCTATTTGGGATGAACACATCTCTCACAGCCTGTCCTGGTAGGAGAGGTGCTCCAGCCCTTGGATCCTCTTAGTTTCAAGGCTGATGTTTCTACGTGTTCTGGAATTCCATACTTTGGTGACTTTGACAGGACCAAGCACCTGGAAGGTTTCCACTTCAAAAGGTTTCCCTGAGACAGAGCTTCCTCTGGAAATGTAAAATGATAGAGGCTGCAACTTTTGCATCAGAACCTGCAGAACTGTGATCAAATCATCATTAATGTTTCAGACATTTGTAAGGTGTCTGAGCATCAGTTTCCATCCTCTGAAAGACACCATCTCCAAGATTCCTTTCCAGGGTAGATTAGCACATGGCACATATTTCGTTGCACTGGCACAGCAGCTGGAAGATCAGAAGAGCTGGCATGATAAACAAAGTACAGCTATTGTTTCAATGCTCTTATCTAATCACAGAGTCACAGAATGGGGTGGCTTGGAAGGGACTTCCAACCATCATCTAGTCCAACCCCCTGCAGTCAGCAGGCACATCCTCTGTTATATCAGGTTGCTTAGAGCCCTGTTGAGCATGACCTTGAAGACCTCCTTGGGCAACCTGTTCCAGTGTTCCACCCTCCTGATGATGCAGAACTCGTTCCTAGTGTCCAGATTAAATCTACTCATCTCAAATTTCAAACCACTGCCCCTTGCCCTATCACTACAGACCTCTGGAACCAGTCCCTCTCCAGCCTTCTTGTAGGCTCCTGCTGATACTGGAAGGCCACTATTAGATCTCCAGAGTCTTTTCTTCTCCAGGCTGAACAACCCCAGATCCCTCAGCCTGGCCTCATAGGAGAGGTGTTCCAGCCCCCTGGTCATTTTCATGACCCTCCTCTGGATCTGCTCCATCAGGGTTATATCTGTGCTAAAATCACAGAATCAACCGGGTTGGAAAAGACCTCAGAGATCCTCAAGTCCAACCTATAAAGAAGCCAGATGAAGATCTGTCTGCAAATACACAAGTTCTGGGGGCAGGAGAAGTATGGCACACCAGGACTGAGGCTGAGCAGGCAGGCACAGAGCTGATGAGCCTGGCTGGGGCTGGGCAGCAAGTGCTGCTTCTCACAAAAGGCCATAACGAATGGAGGGTGACCCAGGCTGTTCAGCCAGGACAAAACCCAAGCACCCCCTCAGTCACTGGCTGTTGCACACGCAGGGATTCAGGTTGGAAGCCATCAATAGAGACGACAAAAGCATTGGTCTAAAGCACAAATGGCTTCTGAAACTCTAACAGGTGAGAGTGTAGAGTTAATGAGAGCAAGAGGGAGATATAAAAAGTGTTTTGTGTTTCTATGAAGAGGAAAGGTTCAACAACCCTACCATATACTTGAAGTTACTATACTCCCTACACAGCAAGTTACGTTTAGTGACCCTAATCTGGGAATCCCTGTAGTAGCATAACATCAGGAAGCACCTTCAGTCTGGCTGCAACACTCCTGATGGTAGATAGAGAGCAAAGCTGGGGTTTAGAAAGCATCAGCAGCTAACAGAGAGCAGAAATGGCTCTTTAATACTTTTTTAATTTCTTTTTGGAAAATAAGAGTAAATAATAAATAGAAAGAAAGAAAGAAAGAAAGAAAGAAAGAAAGAAAGAAAGAAAGAAAGAAAGAAAGAAAGAAAGAAAGAAAGAAAGAAAGAAAGAAAAGAAAGAAAGAAAGAAAGAAAGAAAGAAAGAAAGAAAGAAAGAAAGAAAGAAAGAAAGAAAGAAAGAAAGAAAGAAAAAGATAGATGGATAGATAGATAGATAGATAGATAGATAGATAGATAGATAGACAGATAGATAGATAGTTAGATAAAATAACACACACACACACACAAACAAATAAAAAAACCCCAACCAACCAACCAAAAAACCCAAAACCCAAAAACCCACCCCAAACCAAAAACCAGGAATGGAGAAATTCAATTACAAAAGCTTAGCTTACAGGAATGTGCAGCTGCAGAGTGCTGCAGAGTGCAGCAGAGCCCAGACCTTTGAGAGCTGTGAAATGTGTGCCCCCTCTGCTCTGCACAGCACCAGCAGCACGCATTCACTCCTTTTGGCTTTGAACAGTTTTTAACAGGCTGTCTCCAGCTTTGCCTCTCAGGGAAGAAGCCTCCTCCACCAGCTGCACACCAGAGCAGGTAAACTTCACAACCCCTGCCCTAAGTTTTACAAATACATAACCTGATTGAGTGCTGTGTTTTCAAATATCATGCCCAGTGTCATTTCAACACAAAGTGCTAACAGTCTCCCTGGCAGTCCTTCTGCTAGCACAAGCTACAGGACACAGCACTGAAACATGGCATATTGAAACTCTCAACCTGTGTTCAGCCCTCTTCTTTCATAGGATCCCAGGATGTTAGAGGTTGGAAGGGACCTTTGAAGACCATCACGTCCAACCCCCTGCCAGAGCAGGACCAGGAAATCCAGCACAGGTCACACAGGAACACATCCAGACAGGGCTGGAAAGGCTCCACAGAAGGAGACTCCACAACCTCTCTGGGCAGCCTGCTCCAGGGCTGTGGGACCCTCACAATGACGAAGTTCCTTCTCATGTTGAGGTGGAACCTCCTGTGCTGTAGTTTATATCCATTGCCCCTTGTCCTTTGACTGCTCAGCTGTTGGTTTGACAGCAAGCAGCAGCCCCTCCTCACGTGGGCACAGCCTTTGGCTTGAAGGTAAAAGCAGCTCTTTGCCCACACCTCCATGGCATGTTAGCAGTTAACAGAGTGAAGAGGATGGTGACTGTATGACAATCCTTACCAAGAAATTCCAAGTTGTGGTTTTTTTTTTTTATAGCACAGCTATTTGTTTTGTTGAAGAAGCTAATTTCATCACAGAACAATAAGACCCATAGCACGACTCTAATTGTACAAAAACTGTCTGTAATGACTTTTTAAAGCAATATGTTGGTTTACTTTAAGCTATTTTCCTTCCATATTGCACTGAGTCTCCATGAAGGCTCCATTTCACTTGCGGAAAAGTACACAGAAAGCAATGTTCAGAGCAGCACCTCTGAGGAACCATGGAAATCATCTCAGCTTTGCTCTTAAAAGCCTCTGTGCTACATTGTGCTCATATAGAGCACTACCTTGTCTGTTGAATGAGCATGTCTGGAGATGAAGAGAGGAACTGCAGCAACCTGTGCTGCAGCCATCTGTCCAAATTACAGCACAGCCGCCTTCTGTGCACATCAGTGTGGTAGTTTTATGCTGTGCCTAGGAAATTTTCCACAGATTGAGTAGAAAAGAGGTAGAATGTAAACAAATTGCCATTGGATGGAAAAGGAAAATAATGGTAAGGTTTAACTAATGCCATTGGTCTGGGAACTAACATAAAGTTAGTTGTATAAAGTAACTCTCTCTCTTTCTCAGCCCTTTGTTCTGGCTGATACCAGCAGGTAGCTTTTGCTTGGCTGTTGCTGCCCTTGGCTGCATCCTTGTTGTGGCTAAGTCCTAAGAAGCTACTCTCTGCTCTTCTCTTTTCTCCTGTCCCTTGTATGGGGGGAAAGGGGAGGAGAGGAGGAAGCTATGGGTAGCCCCTTGGCTTTGTCCAGGGGGGGTTTTGTGTTGTTTATGAATTGTAAATCCCTGTAAATATTGTCTATTTTGTACATAGTCAGTGCATTCCATATTTCTAGATTTTAGTCTGCTTGTAAACACAGCTTCGTTTGCTTCCAGCTGAGCTGGTCTGGTGAACTTTATTTTGGGGGGCAATTCTCCAAAGGATTTGGGAGGTAATTTCAACCCACCCCAATCAGGCAAGTGGGGGCAGGCAGCCTGATGGCAAAGTGAGCTGGCTTCTTAAGGAAAGGAACAGCAACAACTTTTGTGGCCACTTGTGGTCAGGCAGCACTGCTTGGCTTTCCCAACCCATCCATCTGAGGAACATTATGTTTGACAAGTTATTTGTTGAATAAATGTGAAAATAAAGAGAGTCTAGCCTAGCAACTAGATTATTTCTTGTGATTCGTTTACCCACATCCATTACCCCGTGCCTGAAAAGCAGCTGTCTGGCTGTGATGTATGTTCTTAAGGCTTTGCCATAGGTACCCTTTAAGACCTGACCAGCTGAGCTCTTTTCTAAATTAAAATAAATCAGAGAAATGCAGGGCTAAAGTAAGTATCAACAACAAATCTGCTCATAAATAATCTACCTGATAAAACACAGGAAATGAAGGAGAGGGTAGAAAATGAATAGATGTGCTAAAAGCAATCTCATAGCCTATTACCCAGTGCTTCAAAATTTACTGTCACACAGATGTCATAAATCTGTGACAAAATACAGGAAAGGAAACAAATGGAAGGCAAAGCAGCAAAGTGAGTGCTGAAATGCACGCAGTGTTGGATAATGTTTCTAACAACCAGGCTGCTGTGCTGGATGCAAAGGCTTCTGGTGAATTCCACAGAAACATAGCAGCCTGATTTAAAGGCCAGCAGGAAAACCCCTTGACAGCTCTGGCTGTTGAGACAGATGTAACAGCCTTCACTTTCCTAACCTTAGGAATCTCAACTGCAAGGTGCATGATGGATGATTGAATTCTATTTGTTCTAAGATGAAAATAATAATCAGCCTCTTCCAGTGGTTTAAGTTGATTGGCTAGGGAAGATATTCAGAAAGGCTGTCCCCTTTGGAAACACTGCAAGGCCTCCAGGAGGCAGAAGTCGTGAGCAGGTGTTCTGTTCACATGGGCACCAGTCTACGGCAGCCTCTCTCCAGCACTTCCATTTCTGCAGTTAGTTACTTAGTTTTTCATTGTTGCTTTAGATCTCAGGGAAATCATTATGCTTCGGGTTTGGGGGGTTGGTTGGTTGGTTTTTTGGTTTTGGTTTTGTTTGTTTATTTTGCTTTTTTTGATTCAGGGGGTTTCTGTCTGTCATATGCAGGAAACACTTTTATGTGCTCCTTATTTCTGGCAGTGTCCAAGGGCCAGCCTGTAATGGTATTGAAAAAGTCCAAGTGCCAGGTCCTGCTGTTGGGTTACAACAACCCCAAGCAATATTCCAGGCTTGGGGTAGTGTGGCTGGAAAGCTGCTGGCAGAAAGGGACCTGGGGGTGCCAATGGACAAGCAGCTGAAGAGGAGAGAGCAGTGTGCCCAGGTGGCCAAGAAAGCCAAAGGCATCCTGGCTGGCATCAGAAATGCTGTGTCCAGCAGGAGCAGGGAGGGGATTGTCCCCTGGCACTCAGCTCTGCTCAGCCCACACCTGGAGTGTTGTGTCCAGTTCTGGGCACCTCAATCCAAGAGAGATGTGGAGGGGCTGGAGCCAGGGCAGAGGAGGGCAAAGAAGCTGGGAAGGGCCTGGAGAAGAAATGTGATGAAGAGAGACTGAAGGAGCTGGGGATGGTTAGTGTGAAAGAGAGGAGGCTGAGGGGAGACCTCCTGGCTCTCTACAACTCCCTGAAAGGAGGTTGTGGAGAGGTTGGTGCTGGTCTCTTCTCCCAGGTCACTAGTGCTAGAAGAAGAGGGAATGGCCTCAAGCTGCCACTGGGTAGGTTTAGACTGGACAGTAGGAAACCTTTTTTGAGGGCAACAGTGGTCAGGGACTGGAATGTGCTGGGCAGGGAGGTGATGGAGTCCCTAGACGTGGATGTGTTTGAAGGTGGTTTGGCTGTGGTGCTTGAGGCTGTGGTTTAGGGGTGAGCCTTGTAGAGTAGGGTTGTGGGTTGGCCTTGGTGCTCCTGAGGGGTTTTTCCAACCTGAATGTCTCTGTGATTGTGTGCCAATGCTGTTGAGGGCCCTGTCACACACTGTTGAGACAACAGGCTCTCCTGGTGTGCTGGTTTGACCTGCCAATCATCTTCATGAAGTGCTAAAGACAACAGCCTGTGCTTGTTGGCTGCACTCAGGGAAGGGTTCCACCACTCCAGATCCAAGGAAGGTGACAGCTTTGCTCATCTTCAGGTATTAAATTTGCCAGAATAAGGTCTGAGAGCCTCAGCAGCAGCGGGAGGTGGGATTCAACCTACCTAAGCAGCTATCCCCAGTGCAGATGTCTGCATCCAGGTGATTCATCTTATTCTCCTTTCAGAAGGGGGAAAAGCAAAGAGCAGGGATTCATCTAACAGATTTTAGACACCAACTTGCCCCTAAATTCAGTCACACCATGCAAATGTTTGTGTCTTTTTAGTTGTTTTAAAGGCAGGTTAGGTGACTAGCTCAGATCTCAACGTGTACAATCAATCTTATCTTAAGTTTCTTGATTTCAGTCTAAAGATTCCTCTTTTCATGGCACTCAACAATCATAGTACCTGGTAGGGTTGAGGGAATATATGAAAACAAAAATAAATCAACAACTAAAAGTGAGTTTTTTGGCCAAATTTTCTTTTTTTTTTCCCTAATCACTAGGTACCCCATATGGTGCTTTGGGGTTACCATATTGTAGGACTACCTCCCTGCACATCCATCAGATCTGTAAGTGGTGTGGTGTGCTGTGGTGCAGCAGTCCCTGGCACAGATGGTTTAGTCAGATTCCAGTTCCAGCTTAGGTCATTATTCCAGCCCTAAACCACCTACCCAGGAGCTGGAGTGTCTGAGTGAAAAGCCAAGCCAGATGATGTCAGTGGCACCTGTTAGTTCAAATCCTGGGAATCTGTGTGGAAAGAAAAGGCAGAAGCTGGTTGTGCAGTCAGACTGGTTCTGCTCTGCAGCATTGGCCTTTCCTCCAGCATCACTCCGTGTGGCTGCTCATGTGGGGTTTGGAGGATGGCTGCTGACACATGGACAGGCACATACAGCAGAGTGGTAATGGAGCCTAAGCTAGCAGCTAGAACTGAAAATCTAAAGGATTTCTTGGCTTTCCCTCAGGCTTCTCAGGAATGACAGAAAATAGCTTTACTTCCAACTCACTAGCCTGCATTGAAATGTGAGCTGCCATGTCTACCCTGCTCCTGATAAAAACATATGGAGAAAATATGCTCTAAAATCATTGAAAGAATGTATGATAACAGCTCTTACATGAACTGTCTGGCAGAGCAGTTTAAGCTGTGCAGTCTGCTGAGTCTGAACTCCATATCTGTGTGAATCTCCTTCAACCCTTTTGATTGCCATCGATTGCTGTCTCTGTGTGTGCAGGTCCTCATCAATTTGCCAGGCTCCCTCTCACAGAGGACTGTGTGACACAGTCTTTAAGCTGTTGTCCTGCCTTTGGTGGCCAGTCATGGGCTGCAAGCCTTGAGCAGCTTCCAGTCAGCCAGGACAGCTGATGGAATTTGCCACAGGTACATCCATCCCATATCCTGACCAGCAGTATAGAATTGTCAGGGCTGGAAGAAACCTCAAGGATCATCCAGTTCCAACCCCCCTGCCATGGGCAGGGACACCTCACACTACAGCAGGTTGCTCACAGCCACATCCAGCCTGGCTGCAAAAACTTCCAGGGATGAGGCTTCCACCACCTCCCTGGGCAACCTCTGCCAGGCTCTCACCACCTTCATGGGGAAAAGCTTCTTCCTCACATCCAATTTGAATCTCCCCTCCTCTAGCTTTGCTCCATTTTCCCCACTCCTATCACTCCCTGACATGCTAGAAAGTCCCTCTCCAGCTTTCTTGTAGCCCCCTTCAGATACTGGAATATCACAAGAAGGTCTCTTGGGAGCCTTCTCCTCTCCAGACTGAACAACCCCAACTCTCTCAGTCTGTCCTCATAGGGTTAGGGCAGCTCCAGCCCTCTGCTCATCCTCATGGCCCTTCTCTGGACACCTTCCAACACCTCCAGATCTTTCCTGTCACAGAGGCTCCAGCACTGGACGCAGTGCTCCAGGTGTGGTCTCAGCAGAGTGGAGCAGAGGGGGAGAATCCCCTCCCTGGCCCTGCTGGCCACACTTCTCTGGATGCAGCCCAGGCTCTGCTTGGCTCTCTGGGCTGCAAGTGCTCACTGCTGGCTCATGTTGAGCTTCTCAGCCACCAGCACCCCCAAGGGCTTTTCTTCAGGGCTGCTCTCAAGCCAGTCCCTGCCCACCATATATTGGTGCCTGGGATTGCCCTGACCCAGCTTCAGGACCTTGTCCTTGGCCTTGTTGAACCTCATGACGTTGGCTTGGATCCAGCTCTGCAGCCTGTGCAGGTCCCTCTGGATGGATCCCTTCCCTCCGGGGTGGCTACTGCACCAGAGCATAAATGAGGAGCTTGAGGAGAGGGGAGCCTCCTCCTAGAGCTTCCTGCTTGGTTTCTCTTCACTCTGTTACTGTTCATCCTGGTGTTCTCCCTTCTGCTGCACTTGAGGACTGCTTTCCTGGATGCTGTGGCTGCTGTGCTTTGACTGGGTAAGTATAGCTTTATGTCTCATGGCATCTGTTTTTATTTCAACCTGTGGGTTTTCTCTCCTTTTCCTGATCCCCTTTTTCTGCTGGGGAGATGCTATCAGGTGAGAGAGTAACTGCTATAGTTTAGCCCCACATAGGAGTTAGGTTCAGGCAGGGGCTCCCTGTAAAATCTGTACAGAAGGGGATTGAAATAAGAAACTTCTGCTGATGTCAGTGTCCCATTCTTAGTGGGAATGAAATACACCCAGAAGACATATAGTGCAGATGAAGAGATTTCAGACAGCACCTGAGAAAATGACCTGTTGGCCTTCAGTATGGGAACCCTCTTACAAATGGGATACCACCAGCTTTAGAAGGACTACATTTTCTGACCCTACTGAGGAATGAGACTCTTTGTATGATCCTTTTACTTGATTTTTCTTATTGTTTTTCTCTCTACTTGGTGCTATTCAGTACATTACACTGAAAAAAGAGAAAGAACACTTTTGAAAAAATACTTGAGGGTATCACATTAACAGAGGGAATCCAGATGGGACAAATCTTTATAGAGCAAGAATAGCCTGCAAATTCTCAGGAAATTAAAACCCCAGAACTAGGATTTACAGCCCTTCTTTCAGCAGCATCACACAGCAAGTACACACTGGCATCTGGAGACAGCTGAGCAAAATATGGTTGGACTCTGGTAAGCCACGTGGTTAAGAAAGGGCATTAAGTACAGAGCACAAGAAGTTGTACCTCAAGAACTTCTTGATTGTAAGGGACACAGAGCACTGGAGCAGGCTTCCCAGAGAGGTTGTGGAGTCTCCTTCTGTGGAGCCTTTCCAGCCCTGTCTGGATGTGTTCCTGTGTGCCCTATGCTGGATTCTCTGGTCCTGCTCTGGCAGGGGGGTTGGACTGGAAGATCTCCAGAGGTCCTTTCCAGTTCCTAACATCCTGGGATCCTGTGGGAAGTTTAGAGAATATTAGAGATATTTTTTCCACACTTATCCTGTATTATTGACACCTTCTTTTATCAGTATTGATTATTTCAGTGAGTTGGTGGTTCAGGTCATTGCTTTCAGAAGATAGTGACAGAGTGATGGAGCTTTAAAACATGTGTCAGCTGAGAAAGCTGTCCGAAGTAGGAGTGATGAGTGTGATGTGTTTCACTTTAGTCAGTGGGGAGATATTAATTGTTCCTGAAACATCTCTAGTTTATCCTAAGCCAAATAATACCTTAGGCCAGATGAACTGTACTCTGAAGCCACCCCCTGCTCTCCATTGCCTGCAGCTGCAAGTTTTACAGCTAGCTCAGGGTTGGTGTCTCCTCTAGAGGTGCCCAAAGCTACCTGAGGCTGATTCCCTTGACTTGAGTGTCTGAGGAGCAGCCTGTGACTGACAGTGATGGCTGTGCTGAACTCAGTTTTCAGTTAGAGCAGGTTACTGCCCGTCACTTTGGGAGGGTAAGGATTTCATCTGACCTTTAGCACCTGTACAGTGCTGAGGAGGTTATTGAAGCTGCATTTGGCTTGCCTTTGCTGGTTACTCTACTTTCTATCCATGTGACTCTGTGACACAGCACTGAGATTATGTTCTTTAGATTCTTTTTAGTTTGACTGAAATGTTTTATTTTGTAAGGAAGATCTACTTACCCATCTGAATGGGTAGCAAATCAAAGATGCACTTCATTGCTTAAAACTCTTCATTACTTCTTTCTAGCTTATTCTGCTGTCAGCTGGGACAATGTGGGCAACAGAACAATTGCTAGTAATCACATTCTTGGAGGGTAAAGGACTTGCAGAGATAGACCTAGCTTTCAGGGGCTAATTAAACCTTTTTGTCTTGAGTCCAACCTAAAAATGTTGTTCTCCTAACCTATTTCACTTTGCCTTCAAGAAGGAAAATGCTCATTCGTGACACGAGGCTGCATGGAGATGCCAATTGATTGTAATCCTTTCTACTCACCAAGTGAACAATGCTGAAAGGTTGAGTCTCTGCACTGGTGCAAGTCAGCAGCCTGTGTTCAGGGGAATAATGTTGCTGTAGCATGGGTGCAAGTGAAGGTATTTTGGGGCACCATACCCAGGACAAGAAGAGAGCCATTCAATAGGCCACAGTGAAACATGGGGAAACCAAGACTAAATGGAAGAGATTACTTTTTGTTTATTTTTTGAGATCTCATCTATTTCCCTTTCTCTTGATGCTGGATTTGCAGTACCAGACTGCATCTTGGTGAATTGCTGCTGTCAATTTACCTTGCCCAAAAAAAGCTCAGAATAAAGGCATGGTAGGGCTGCAGAGCAAGATGCAGCTTGCTGGTCCTGGAATAAATTAAGCTGTTCTCTCTTGTCAGGAGTTCAAATCCCTGCATCTAAATGATGATCCACTGCTAACCAAGGCTAGCATGGAGAAGCAGAAACTCTATGACCACAGCCTTAACAATGGGCCAAAAATGAAAACAGGAATTCTAGAAGGGAATGTTCTGATGTGTCACTTTCTGAATGTAGAAACCTTCCCTGTTCATACTTTGTGTCCTAGCTAAATGCAGGACACAATTACTAATTTGCAGTCCATTTGTCCTGGTGTATACAGGTACAGGTTTCATAGCTGGCTCCAACTCCTGGTGTGCAAAGATACAGCTTTCATGGCTGGTTCCAACTCCTGCTGTGCACAGGTACAGCTTTCATGGCTGGTTCCAACTCCTGCTGTGCAAAGGTACAGCTTTAATGGATGTTTCCAACTCCTGCTGTGCACAGGTACAGCTTTCATGGCTGGTTCCAACTCCTACTGTGCACAGGTACAGCTTTCATGGCTGGTTATAACTCCTGCTGTGCACAGGTACAGCTTTCATGGCTGGTTCCAACTCCTACTGTGCACAGGTACAGCTTTAATGGCTGGTTCCAACTCCTGCTGTGCACAGGTACAGCTTTCATGGCTGGTTCCAACTCCTGCTGAGCACAGGTACAGCTTTAATGGCTGGTTCCAACTCCTGCTGTGCACAGGTACAGCTTTCATGGCTGGTTCCAACTCCTGCTGAGCACAGGTACAGCTTTAATGGCTGGTTCCAACTCCTACTGTGCACAGGTACAGCTTTCATGGCTGGTTATAACTCCTACTGTGCACAGGTACAGCTTTCATGGCTGGTTATAACTCCTACTGTGCACAGGTACAGCTTTAATGGCTGGTTCCAACTCCTGCTGTGCACAGGTACAGCTTTCATGGCTGGTTCCAACTCCTGCTGAGCACAGGTACAGCTTTCATGGCTGGTTCCAACTCCTGCTGTGCACAGGTACAGCTTTCATGGCTGGTTCCAACTCCTACTGTGCACAGGTACAGCTTTCATGGCTGGTTATAACTCCTGCTGTGCACAGGTACAGCTTTCATGGCTGGTTCCAACTCCTGCTGAGCACAGGTACAGCTTTAATGGCTGGTTCCAACTCCTGCTGTGCACAGGTACAGCTTTCATGGCTGGTTCCAACTCCTGCTGTGCACAGGTACAGCTTCATGGCTGGTTCCAACTACTGTGCACAGGTACAGCTTTCATGGCTGGTTCCAACTCCTGCTGTGCACAGGTACAGCTTTCATGGCTGGTTCCAACTCCTGCTGTGCACAGGTACAGCTTTCATGGCTGGTTCCAACTCCTGCTGAGCACAGGTACAGCTTTTATAGCTGGTTCCAACTCCTGCTGTGCAAAGGTACTGCTTTCATGGCTGGTTCCAACTCCTGCTGTGCAAAGGTACAGCTTTCATGGCTGGTTCCAACTCCTGCTGTGCACAGGTACAGCTTTCATGGCTGGTTATAACTCCTACTGTGCACAGGTACAGCTTTCATGGCTGGTTATAACTCCTGGTGTGTACAGGTACAGCTTTGATGGCTGGTTCCAGTTCCATTAGAAGTTGGTTACTGCATCAGCAGTGTGATGGTTTGAAACTGTCTTTTTAATTTTTCCTTGCAAAGTTCAGAACAGAGAAAGTGAAAGAATGTAAATAAGTCACTATTGGGTGTAAGAAAGCAAAATACTGATTGTTCTAAACACTTCCATTGGATAGATAGAAATGTTTAAGAACTATTACCCAAAACAAAGTAGGCACTCTGCACATTCTGCGTTCGGCAGTGGGGGCAGTTGCTGGGCTGTCTGGCTGCTGTTTCTTCTTCTCTTCTGGCTGAAGATAACACACTGACCTTGGCAGCTAAGTTAACAACTTTCTGCTCTAACTAAACTCTGCTTCTCTGTCCAGGGGGGTCTGGGGGGGAAGCTCCTGGGAGAGGGAGGCCCCTTGGGAGGGTCCCCTTGGGGGGGAAGCAAAGGGAGCTTGGTTGTGTTTTTCTGTTGATTGTATATATTTGTAAGTGTTGTGAATTTTGTATATTTGTACATATTCATTGCATTTCATCTGCTTGTAAATACAGCCTTCATTTGCTTCCAGACTGAGCTAGCCTGGTTATTGTCGGTGGGGGGGGGGAATTTCAGCTCACACTGACACACTTTTTATTTTTGGCGCCCAACGTGGGGCTCGATTGCTTGTTGATTTATTTCTGCTCAGATTAGGAAGCAAAATGAAGCTGTTTTGGGTTCTGAGTCATTCTATTTTATCTATTATCAGTGTGATTGTCTACAGATGGGCTGTTTCCTGCATGATAGACAAGATTGTGAGATATGTGGCATATAAGTCGTTTCTTTGGGTTAAGAACAAGTTACTGAATGCTGTTGAATTCTGTTGTGGTCTTATTGGGCTTAGAAGATATGGTAACTCAACTATGAATCTGCTAGCAGACACATTTGAGTTTGTTACTCCTCTTACAACTACAGAGGGTCTTTGGAACCAGTGGTACCCTAGATATCTTGTGCTAGCCTTAATTTTGTTGTTTCTTGGAATAATCATATGGCTGCTGATAGCACTGTGTCAAGAAAGACGTAAGGCTACTCACTCTTCCGACCTGCGTAGATGTAAGAGGAAACATAGAAAAGCTCAGAGAGGTTCGGAATTGGTTTCTGATTCTGATTACGGTGACCAGGAAATCACAGTTCAGGTTTGTGAGAAAGCTGCCGATAGTTTTGACTCAGAGCCAGCAGCAGTAGCTGCGGGACCTTTGCCAGAATCTGAGATAACAGACTCGGGTACACAGGCAGACATAGTTACACAGACAGACTCGGCGACACAGACAGACTCGATTACACAGGCAGAGAGGGGTGCACGGGCAGACAGGGGTACACAAACAGACACAGCTGCACAGAGAGAAATGGCTGCGCAGACAGACATAGTTACACAGAGAGAAATGGTTGTGCAGACAGACATAGTTACACAGAGAGAAATGGTTGTGCAGGCAGACATAGTTACACAGAGAGAAATGGCTGCGCAGACAGACATAGTTACACAGAGAGAAATGGTTGTGCAGACAGACATAGTTACACAGAGAGAAATGGTTGTGCAGGCAGACATAGTTACACAGAGAGAAATGGTTGTGCAGACAGACATAGTTACACAGAGAGAAATGGTTGTGCAGACAGACATAGTTACACAGAGAGAAATGGTTGTGCAGACAGACATAGTTACACAGAGAGAAATGGTTGTGCAGGCAGACATAGTTACACAGAGAGAAATGGTTGTGCAGACAGACATAGTTACACAGAGAGAAATGGTTGTGCAGACAGACATAGTTACACAGAGAGAAATGGTTGTGCAGACAGACATAGTTACACAGAGAGAAATGGTTGTGCAGACAGACATAGTTACACAGAGAGAAATGGTTGTCCAGGCAGACATAGTTACACAGAGAGAAATGGCTGCGCAGACAGACATAGCTGTGCAGGCAGACGCCATTAACGAGGCACAGTCTCCTCCTCCTCCCTCTGCTGCCCAGACGGACGCAGCAGTGGCTGCAGGATCTCAAAGCACACCTCCTGCCAACCCTGCACAGACTCCCTCTGCTCCTGCTAACCCTGCACAAAATTCCTCTACTCCCTCCAACTCTGCTGTGAATGTGAAAGCCAATCCAGTAAATTTGGTGGCCACTGTAAGCAGAAAGCGTAAAGGAGCTGCAGGAGGAGATGCAGATGCTGCAGGAGATGGTGCAGATGGAGATGAGGGTCCTTCTACTCAGGGTCCCTCTGTTAAGAAAGATCCTTCTGGTGAGGAAGAGAAGGTTAGCCTTAAAACTCTGGCAGACCTCTTGAGACCCCACATGGATGATGGAGATGTAGACCCTGCTGAATTAGCAACTGCTGGCAGTGCCTCTGAACTCAAGGAAATTCAACGGAGGATTAAAATAGGATTATGGGGACAGCGACCTCAGGATGATGATGATGATGATGATGAGGATGACATACAGTCAGCTAATGCACCCAGACAGGAAATTAGACATGTGAGGAAGGATTACATCAGAGGAGATAATGAGCCAGTCCTGTCTTGGCTAGCCAGGTGTTTTGATATGGGAGCCCCAGCATTGGTGGTAGGCGACAAGTCGGCCTCTCAGTTGGGGATGCTCTCAAAGGATACAGGCATAGACAGGCATCTAGGCAAGTGCATTGGTAAAGTTTCTCTGTGGGCACGCCTCCTACTGGCAGTCTCGCTGAGGTACCCCAGCAGAGATGATTTACCATGGAACCCTAAGCCTTGGACCACAATAGCTGAGGGAATCAAGCGTCTGAGAGAGTTTGCTGTGAGAGAAGTAATGTATGGAGATCATAAGACTCTGAATCCTGATGAAATTCCTGTTGGAACAGGCCTTGCCAAAAAGCTCATTAAGCTTGCTCCTCCTAATTATGCTACTATTCTGGCAAGCAGGATTGTGGCAAGAAATTATGGTGGAGTGCCTCCTACTGTTGGCCATTTCACTGACCAAATGAGGCAATTGGAGGATAGTCTTGCACGTACTTCTTTGGTTTCAGCCATTGAAACTTTGTCTGGAGAAATAAAGAATTGCATGAAAGAGCTGAAGGAGGAACTTAAAACCTCCATATCCAACTTGATGAAGGGGGATGATTCTGATTCCTCTTCCTCCAGATGGATACAAGTTTCAGCTGTTAGGAACAGACGTGCTCCAAGAAGGCCATTCCAGAATAGGTCAAACCAAAACAGACAGCAGAGGCAATCACGTGGCAGTATCTGGATAACTCTGCGTGATCAGTTTGGTGAGAACATGAACAGATGGGATGGTCAACCAACTTCTGATCTTTTCAAGAGGTTACGGGAGCTGCAGAGGGGCAGATCCCGAGGTAGCAATACCAGGAGGGTAGCTGTCGCTTCCTCAGTTTCCCAGAACAACTCTGATAGCTCCAACAGTGATCCTAATTCTGGTGCTGGACGTTGTGCCAGCTGTACATGTGGAGGTAATCCCCACCATTAGGGGTGCCCTGCCTTCCGCCAGGGGGAGGTAAGGGATAATGGAGATAACAGAATCTATTGGGATGTGTACATCCAGTGGCCTGGCACTTCAAAATTTCAGAAGTACAGGGCCTTGGTTGACACAGGAGCTCAGTGCACCATAATACCATCAAATTATCAAGGGGGAGAATCTATAACTATTCAGGGAGTCACTGGTGGATCTCAAGAGTTGTTTAAGATAGAGGTTGATATAAGTTTAACTGGGAAGCAGTGGAAGAAACATACTATTGTAACAGGTCCTAATGCACCTTGTATTTTGGGAATTGACTTTCTGAGAGAAGGGCGTTTTAAAGACCCTAAGGGTTACAAATGGGCTTTTGGAATAGCAACTGTAGAAATTGATGGAGGAAAATTGAAGTTGTCCATTAGACCTGAGCTTTCAGATGAATCTGCAGTTGTGGGACAACATGAGATAGAGGATGTAAAGCTGCCGGTTGCTTCTCAAACTGTGCATCACAGACAATACAGAACCAACCGTGACTCTTTGGTGCCCATTCAAAACTTGATTCGTCAGTTGGAGAGTCAGAAGGTCATCAGCAAAACTCATTCACCTTTCAACAGTCCAATCTGGCCTGTGCGAAAGCAGAATGGAGAGTGGCGTCTGACAGTTGATTTCCGTGCCTTGAATGAAGTAACTCCACCCATGAGTGCAGCTGTACCAGACATGATGGAACTCCAATATGAGCTGGAATCCAAGCAGGCCAAATGGTATGCTACCATAGACATTGCTAATGCTTTCTTCTCTATTCCCATAGCAGAGGAATGCAGGCCTCAGTTTGCTTTCACCTGGAGAGGCATTCAGTACACATTCAATCGTTTGCCCCAGGGGTGGATTCACAGTTCAACCATCTGCCATGCAGTGATCCATGATGCTTTGGAGAAAGGTGGAGCTCCAGAACACATTCAGTTCATCGATGACATCATCGTCTGGGGTGAGACTGCTGAAGAAGTCTTCGAGAAAGGTAACAAAATCATTGACATTCTCTTGCAAGCTGGTTTGGCTATCAAGCGAGACAAGGTGAAAGGACCTGCCAGAGAAATCCAGTTTCTGGGAGTGCGGTGGCAAGACGGTCGCCGTCACATCCCAATGGATGTGATAAACAGAGTCTCCACCATGGCAAATCCCATCAACAAGAAAGAAACTCTGCGTTTCTTAGGCATAGTGGGATTTTGGAGACTGCACATTCCTGGATACAGTCAGATTGTGAAACCTCTCTATGATGTGACTCGAAAGAGAAACAGTTTCCAATGGGGTCCTGAGCAACAAGCAGCCTTTGACCAGATCAAGCGAGAGGTAGTCCAAGCGATGGGTCTGGGACCTGTCCGAACTGGTCCAGACATTAAGAACATTCTGTACACGGCCGCGAGTGACAATGGTCCAACCTGGTGCTTATGGCAAAGAGCTCCAGGGGAGACACGAGGACGTCCTCTTGGTTTCTGGGGTCGTGGCTACAGAGGCTCAGAGGCAAACTACACTCCAACAGAGAAAGAGATTTTAGCTGCTTATGAAGGAGTGAAAGCTGCTTCTGAAGTGATTGGAACTGAGTCACAACTTCTTCTAGCTCCTAGATTGCCAGTTCTGAATTGGATGTTCAAAGGCAAAGGTTCTTCACCACATCATGCAACAGATGCTACCTGGTCTAAGTGGATGGCTCTGATAACACAGAGAGCTCGAATGGGAAATCTCGAAAGGCCTGGTTTGGTGGAGGTGATCACAAACTGGCCAGAAGGCACAAGCTGTGCAAAACCTCCAGAGGAGAGAGTAACTCGTGCTGAGGAAGCTCCTCCTTACAGTGATCTGTCTGATGATGAAAAGAGATATGCTTTGTTCACAGACGGTTCCTGTCGTCTTGTTGGGAACAAGCGGAGATGGAAATCTGCAGTGTGGAGTCCAACGCGCAGAGTTGCAGAAGCGAGAGATGGAGAAGGAGAATCCAGTCAATTTGCAGAGGTAAAAGCTGTCCAGCTAGCTCTTAACATAGCTGAACGTGAGAGATGGCCAAAGCTTTATCTCTACACCGACTCGTGGATGGTAGCCAATGCCTTGTGGGGTTGGCTGAAAGACTGGAAGAAGAATGGCTGGCAGAGGAAAGGAAAGCCAATCTGGGCTGCAGATCTGTGGCAAGACATTGCTGCTCGCATTGAGAGAATCCCAGTGAAAGTGAGACACATCGATGCTCACATTCCTAAGAGCAAAGCTACTGAGGAACAACAACACAACCATCAGGCAGATCTAGCTGCAAGAGTTTCCCAGGTGGACACAAACTCTGATCCTGATCCTGATCTTGACTGGAAACACCGAGGTGAGCTGTTCTTAGCTCGGTGGGCCCATGACTCGTCAGGACATCAAGGCAGAGATGCAACCTACCGATGGGCTCGTGACAGATCCATTGACATTTCCATGGATGCTATCACACAAGTCATCCATGACTGTGACATTTGTGCTGCTATTAAGCAGGCAAAGCGGATCAAGCCCTTGTGGTACGGTGACCGATGGTCCAAGTACAAGTATGGTGAAGCCTGGCAGATTGACTACATCACTCTACCTCGTTCTCCATCTGGTAAGCAGTATGTGCTGACTATGGTAGAGGCAAGCACTGTGTGTCGGTGTGAGCTGAAATTTCCCCCCCCCCCCGCCAATAACCAGGCTAGCCCAGTCTGGAAGCAAATGAAAAGCTGTATTTACAAGCAAAGTCTAAAATCTACAATGAAATGCAATGAATATGTACAAATATACAAAATTCACAACATTCACAAATATATACAATCAACAGAAAAAGCACAATCGATCTCCCTTTGCTTCCCCCCAAGGGGACCCTCCCAAAGGGGCCTCCCTCTCCCGGAGCTTCCCCCCCAGACCCCCCTGGACAGAGAAGCAGAGTTAGTTAAGCAGAAAGCTGTTAACTTAGCTGCCAAGGTCAGTGTGTTATCTTCAGCCAGAAGAGAAGAAGAAACAGCAGCCAGACAGCCCAGCAACTGCCCCGACTGCAGAACGCAGAATGTGCAGAGTGCCTACTTTGCTTTGGGTAATAGTTCTTAAACATTTCTATCTATCCAATGGAAGTGTTTAGAACAATCGTTATTTTGCTTTCTTACACCCAATAGTGACTTATTTACATTCTTTCACTTTCTCTGTTCTGAACTTTGCAAGGAAAAATTAAAAAGACAGTTTCAAACCATCACAGT